>NW_027505611.1:0-52500 GCF_021521415.1 Bidens hawaiensis
TGACCAAAATGGCTCGTATTGAAATCGGTTTATGCACCACATTATTAAGTTTCCATTTAGTTTTTGGGATGCCTTATGTAACTCCACTGCTAATTTGGTTGGCTTAAAGCCGAAAGGTATTGTTTGGAAAGTAGTTCAACATATTAGAGAAGGGGCCTTCTGCTTTTACAATACTTCTTTATCGCGTGGGTGGTGTGGATTAATGCACACTCCGTTTTCAGTTTTATATTGCTTCGTTTTTGTATCGAACAGATTGTGACCGTCGTGTGGATTCCATAGTCTTCAATTATTATATTTTTCTGTGTATATTGATTAATCCAACTTTAACTTTGGGATGCACTATTATACTTTCATAGAATTTGTATATGTTCTTTAACTTTTTCTAACTGTGTGCTATATGCATATAGATTTGCATGGCATGAAACAGCCGAATTACCAGGTGCCTTCATGACTACTTAAAACCGTCAATAGTCAACGATTTCTGATATATATAGTTTTACTAGACGGGTGCCCGTGCGATGCGGCGGGGAACAGAAATTATAGTAATCATTAATAATTGTGGATGTTCAAGGTTCGTTTGAAACCGTGAACTCGTTTGAACCAATCATCACTTTTGGTCAGCCGGTTTTCGAATGTTCAAACCATAGCAACCGGTTTGGTTTATGGTTTATACATAAAATTGACCATATAAAACCGGACTGGACGGTAAACTTATTATTGAAGCTCAATGCATGAAAACCAAACCTTTAGTAACAATTAAGTTTAAAGTTTCTACGGTTCAATTTCGGTTCTCAATGACAAAAAATCAAACCAACAGTTTGGCTCACGAATCGTGAGTCACGATATAACTTAGAAACCGTTAAAACCGAATTGTAACACCCATATGTAATATGTTAATTTTTTTTATTTGAAAAATTATAGCACTACCATACTCAAATTAAAGACAATAAAATGCTCAATTTTATGGTGCAATTTTTTTATAAAAAAATATTAACGTATGCAAAAGTTATGGCCGTTGGAAAAACGTTTGTGGAAAGTTATTTACAATTAAAATTAAAATGAATATATAGATAAAGATGAAGGTCCAAAGTAGTACTATTTCTTAAATTTATAAAAGTTGCTTAAAGTTGAGAGGGCAATGTTGTAACTATTTCAAGACATATTTTCTAATGGACAAGTTTGTCCCTCTCTTACATGCTATATAAGGTGTATATTATGCATTAAAATTTGTAAATCCCTTAAAATTAAGGTGTCTTAATTTGCCCTTATTTCATTCATTATATATAGTATAGATTGTTTACTGCTTAAAATATGACTCTACTAGAAAAGATAATATTCTTGGCATAATGCAAAGGTAAGCTTGCAGGTGTAAAGCAACACGGCTTATAGATTTCCACTAAATCTTGTCCATATGATAGCGTTAATGGACTTTAATCCGGTAGATGTCACCGTGTTCGCTACAAACCAAACAAATAGTCAAAAAGAAAGAAACCAACTAAAAGAACAGTAATTTGAAGATATTTGTTTAAAACTTTATATCGAGTCACTTCAGGTTCTAGTTTTAGTATTCCAAACGTCTAAACTATAACGCTTGTTAGGTCTCGTTACTTTTGTGGGAGCTTAAAACTGCTTTGAATAGCAATTATGAGAACTTGATTCATCTTTAGGTAAAAGATAGCACAATGTATAAACATAACAGTGTAACACCACGGTGATGAAACACACGCGTATGTCGTGCACACGCCTTTTTAATTTTATATACTGAACATAGATCCCCTAATTTGGTTATGATTTGCTTTGAGCACTATCCGTGGGAGCCATATATAGGACATACCTGTTGGAAGTAATTTCTAACTTAATAGGCCCGTCACGTGTTGGTTACCGGTTGGACCTATTGGGCTTATGAGATTCATTAATATGTAATTGGTTTATGATGTTACAATTAGGGTTTATTATATTTGGTAATGTCTTGGCTAGCAAGTTAGGTTAGTCTATATAAACCGATGTATGATTAGACATTATAGGTGGTGGTGTGAGATGCAACCGAGTTAGGGTTCATCCAAGAGGCACACACGAGATGTAACCGAGTTAGGGTTCATCTAGATGTAACCGAGTTCGGGTTTGAGGGTTGTAATAAGTTTTTTAGAGTTATATTTTCTGATTAATATAAACGAGAGTTATTCGTTTAATTCGTGTGTTGATTATCGATACGGGACTTGAATATCCTTCAAAAGTTGGTCACGATTAAGGATTGTTAATGGCTCTCAGAAAGTTAAAAGATATGATACGTTGTTTATAACACGAAAGTAGCATTATTAAAACATATGAGCCATAGGACGTATCAAGCCTTTTGATTGTGCACTGACAGAGACCGATTCGAGATGGCTATTCTCTAAATGGACTCGTAAAGTGGGTTAGGCTCCAAGAACAAAATAGAAGTAGAGAAATATAACTTGAGACAATTTTCTGATTATTTTGATATGTGCCTAACTCTACTATGCCGCGCACTACCGGGAGTTGTGAACGTGGGATATTTAGTTTATCTAATCCATTACCTTAACTTCTTTACGTGAGTCTAGTTAGTTTAATAGTTAGTGGGCTAGTGGTTTACTTTCTTTGTTATTTTCTTTTGTCAATGTAAGCCTATAAATGGCCTTGGTTGTTTTATTTTAGATTATGAATGAAAATATTATGATTCAATCAATCAAATTCTCTTCCTAAAATCTATGAATTCTATTATGATTTCTATCTATTTTCTTTGAACCATTTGTTTAATGAACGAGGTTCTTATCATATTTTTGTTATTATTATTCTCTAGCAACGGTTACAGTTTGTGGGAAAATCAAAAACAAAGAAAAAAAAGAAAATATAAATAATATGGAAACCTAATTAGAGTATAACAGGGAAATTAAATAGTACATAAACTTAAATAATATATTAAACTTTAATTAATATAAAATATCGTATCATGCACTCAACTTTTTTTGTTTTTATATTGGCCTTTTGATGTTTTCTTCATTTAAATGCCAAGTGAATGATGGCAGTTGTGTGGATTCCACAAGCCTTGTATATTTTTAATAAACCATTAGGCCAAGTTCATATTGAGACTACTTAATCTATTATTTGAATGTGCTTTATTTGAATATAATATTATTATGAGGGGCTTGTGGGTTGCACACTATCTTTAGCTTTATTATATCCACCTACATGTTTTTGTTAAGTTAGAAGAAACTGTAGCAGAAATATTAAAATCAGCCAAAATATACAACTAACATTATGCAGGGAATTAACATGAAACAATGATAACAATAACTTAAATAAAAGTTAAATCACTAAGATTCTATTTCGACGTGCTTTGTTCATTTAGCGATGAAGGACTCATGAACATTTCAGGCGCAAATCCATCGAAAGTGACCGTCTTGGCGGATTTAGTTAAGAGCAGTGTTGCAAAAATCCCGAGTATGCACCGATTAATCCCCGATTAATCGTTAGTCCCCACTTTACTGATTAATTTTGGGCTAGTCGACCAATTAATCGGTCAACGGTCAAATCCGACCAAATCAGCGGCTTCGGCGAGATTCCGACCAAAATCAGCGTTTTCCGACGAGATTCCGACCAAAATTAGCAGTTTCCGGCGAGAATCCAGCAAAAACTAGCGGGTTTCTAGTGAGATTCCAGTCAATTTCCGGCCAAAAAATGTTTGTGTATGTATAAAACTGAATATTACATATAAAAATGTGTGTGTGTATATATATATTGAAAACATATACATTAAAATCTGATTCGATTAATCCCGATTAGTTGCTAGACCCCACTCCACCGCCCAATTAGCGACTAACGATTTTTACAACAATGACTAGAGGGTTTGTCCATCACAGATAACTGTTTGTGTGATTGTGCAAATGTAGTCACTAGCTTGTTTAAATATTATTATCAGAGGCTTGTGGTTTGCACACTATCTTTAGCTTTATTCACCACTAACACAATGATCATTAAACTATACACTACACACACATGCATATTGTCCATATATATATGATCCTACAGGGAGACTATCTTTCAAAAGCAACTCTTCGGGTTCTTATCGTATTCCATTTTATCATTCTTTGCTATATCGTTTTGTTTCTCGATCTTTGCTTGACCATGATGGCTGCACAAAATGATTTAAGTGTTCTAGCTTTTGCGGACAAGTCTGAACCGGAACATGACCAAGTGTCATACTCCCAACAAAATGTTGAAGCGGCACAGACCAAGAGAGATAGTAGAGTTGTTAGAAACACTCAAGGAAATGGGAAGCCGAATCCCATTCTCAACTTCGAATTTTTCTTATTTACATTTCTACATTGAGTTCTGTAATTATGAGAAGTAATAAAATAATAGACTTTTATGTGATTGTATGCTTGTTAGGGATTAGAGTACACATTAATGGAACACATACATACATAAGCAATAAACAAATACGAGGATCCAACGTGGTTCTGTCTAAATTGATAAAGATTACAAGTGCATCAAGCGATATATATAGAGAGACTAAACTATGGTTAATAATTGTTGGAAAAATTGTGAAATAAAAAGAACTTTTCACTATATAAAAATGTATTTTTCGTAAGCTTTGGATATAGTTAACTGAGAGTAAACTATGGTTTATAATTGTTGGAACAATTGTGAAAAAAAAGAACTTTTCACTGTATAAAAATGTATTTTTCATAAGCTTTCGATATAGTTAGCTATATGTAACTTTGGCTAATATAAGGGCTAACTATTCAGTTTGTATACATTCTATGTTGTGAGAGCTTCACAACAAACTAAACCGTGTCCAAAACGAAGATAATTAAGATGAATGAGATACCGAAGTCGGACGTTCTAAGTTGGGTGTTTGAAAATTTAAAGCTATCAACTAAATGAAATGGAAGGAGTGGGGGCTAGTCCACATTGGTGGAGAGACAAAGTCACAAAACATGAAAACCTTGAATGGTTTATAAGGAGTTTAATAAAAGGAGTCATACTTAAGTGCAACCTTGAAGGGATGAAGCCTTCTTTACTCAAACACATGCGTTGTACGTGGGCGCAACCATTGAGTAAACACAAGCGTGACAAACTTGTTACTTAAGTGAAACCTTGAAGGATGTGAAGCCTTCTTTACTCGCACACACATGGCATGGGCGCAATGCAGATTTGGCATTTTGCACACTTGTGCCGTCGCGTGTCGGCTTAGTGTTTTCTTAACCTGTTACCAGGTACAATATATTTGGTTGCCACGAATCAAAGCATGCTTGTGTGCCTCACCTCATCCACTTGGCAACATATGCGTGATGCATCATCAGCTAGTGCGCTTGAGTGACATGGCAGATTAGGATAGCGTGACACTCGGAGGTAGGGGTGTACACGGACCGAACAGGACTGGACAAGAGCATGTTCGTGTCCGTCCGTTAAAATTTTAACGGACAAACGGACGGTTCACGAACACTCTACCGAACGGAAATTCATGTCCGTGTCCGTCCATTAAGATATTGAGTTTGTCCGTGTCCGTTCATGTCCGTCCGTTAATATTTTAAGCGGACTTTAACGGACAAACAAACACATTAATATTAATGGACACTAATGGACAAACGAACATGCGAACATTAATAGACAATAGACACTAATGGACACTAATAGACAAACATAAACGGCTACATATTAATTCCAAACGTAAATCCAAACAAGTTCACCTACAAATTCGGAATTACACCATATAATATCCAAATATACTTGGCGCTTAATATATTAACATAAAGTTGATCACTAAAAGAAACATCAGACATATGTAGTAATACAAAAGTGTGATTAATAACACTAGAAACTCCATAATTAAATTACAATACAATTATATCTAAACACTTACATATTGGAGGGACGCTAGCGGACGGACATTACTGGACGTAATCGGACGAACATTACCGGGCGTTCACGAACACTATATATCGAACGGACTTGGCCCTTGTCCGTGTTCGTCCGTTAAGCTTACCGAACAAATTTTTTTTGTCCATGTCCGGTTCGTTTATTTAACGGACGAACATAAACGAACTTTTTTCGAACGGACGACCGGACGCCCACCGAAAGTCCGATTCTCTTACAACCCTACTCGGAGGGCTTAGTTGAGATGGTGTGCGAGTTGGATCCAAGTCACATAATGCGCAACTGCCTGTGTGGTTTTTGGTTTTTATTAATAAAAAGCATTAAAGACATCAAATGCAATTACATAATATATTGTTCCCTCTATATATAACCAACTTTTGGTTCAATCTTGACCCTTTAAAGTCTTCATCTTCCAATCTTGGCCGTACAAACTCCCTAAAAAGCTTCTAGAAGCAGCAGTTAAGAGCAGTTTTTGCTTGGTGAATGGTTACAGACGGTTTTTGCTTGGTGAGGATAACAACCATCACCACTCAGTATGGTATGTTTCACGTATATTTACTGATTTATTTTGCATAATTATTACTATTATGCTCAAAACTGTTGAACATAAATGATCAATTTTAACTAAACTAATTGCTTGATGCAGTAACAGAATAATATACAAATCTAACTCAGCGGGCAATCGGGCATATTGTTTTTGATCATGTGGTTAGTGATAAATGATTTGATAGGACCCTTGAAGCCTTTGTTATATCCAGTTGGTGGTCATCTTGCCTTTCTTTTGTTTTTTTTTCAATCTCAGTTTTAGTGAATGTAGATTTGAATCATTTGATGAAATTAAATAGGTGATGACCGATGAGTACTGTTGGTTATTTTAGTGTTGTTGGATTAACTTATCGATCGAGGAAATAACGTTAAGAGATTAAACGAGTTAGGTGACGCGGGAGTGCGGGCTTGTTTAACAATAATGTTATTTAGGCTTTGTAATTTGGTTTTATACTTGGGCTTAAGTATAATGATAAGTGGGCTTATGATTAATTATTGGGCTCATGTGAGATGTGGGAATTGATTTATATATGTTGATGTTTTCATTCTCTGGATCTTACTCCCTCAATCGAATATATTGAACAGAGAAGACGGTTACTTCTTCTCTGGTTCTTCAATTCACAGACACAGTCAAAATTCAATTTCATGTGCAGAAAATCTCTGTCTTATTCGATAAATCATTGCGTGTAACCAGCAAATAGGTTTATCTGAAAGTGATTCACGATTCAGAGATTAATCCAGGAAATCGTTCAAGAAACCAAGATTGAAATCAATGTTACAGGTTTGCATCAATGATCGAATTCATATCCAGGTACGCAAATTATACAACATATGTCTCGTTCATATAATCTCAAATCAGTAAAAAGAGTAATTAGACCGGACTGTGAACACCCCTACTCTATAGTCGAATCTGTTAGGATTAAACGCACACACGAAACCGAACACAACACGAAAGCAATAAACGAACACGAGGATTTAACGTGGTTTGGTCTAAACTGACCTACGTCCACGGGTGGCAACTAGGTATATCTTTATTGAGTGACCAATATTACAAGTACATAATGTTGTTTATATAGAGACTGAACTAGGGTTAGTAAATTATTATGCAAGAAATCTAAACCGGGCCGGGCTTGGGCCCGACCGCCCACACCCGTCTCCTCTTTTGACTTCATATAATAAACCGGGCCAACAAGGCCTACGAACCCAACAATCTCTCACTCGGAGGCCTTGAGTACTCTCGTCTGCACTCCTGATTGTACTTCTGTAATCTGAACATTAAACTTCTTCTAGTTGTCACCGCCTTCTCATCAATTAACCTGAAGGCCAGTTGAAGCTCCCCGGAGCTCCAACACGTCAGTCATGGCTGAAACTGCCCCTGACCCGTTCTCTGTCCCTACCGGCTCCCACTGTAACGAACTACCGGATCCTGAGATAACCTGAGAACAAACACTCTCCATATTCAGCAAGTAATTCATTGGAGAGACTTTTACAGCTGAAATACTGGTTTTCTTAATCCACTGTCGACCTGGAACTGTAAATGAAACACGACCTGTGCTCCCACTGTCACGATGTCCCCCAACTGATTTAACCTTCCTAGCTCGTTCATCCTGAATCTTCACTTTGGCTCTGGGTTTGTTACTTGCAAAACGAACCTTCTTCTGCCCACGAGATTCTGTGAACCGGACTTTGTCTTTCACCAAAACTGGATCCACTCCTTTCGGTGACATATCGACCATATACAACGAACCCATTTTCTTGCCACGAGCAACCACGAGATTCCCTTTGACTACTTTCCACTGCCCATTCCCGAACTTAACATCGTGCCCTTGGTCATCCAACTGCCCAACTGAAATCAAACGTTTCTTCAAACTTGGAATAACCCTCACGTCTTTCAAAGTCCAAGAAGTACCGGCTGAAGTTATCAAATCAACGTCTCCCATACCCGTAACCTCTAAAATATCATCATTCGCTAGTCGAACCTTTCCAAAATCCCCAAATTTCAGATTCTTCATCGTTTCACTACAGTGAGTGGCATGAAACGATGCACCAGAATCCATCACCCAAGCATCAACGCTACTCTCAATACTACAAACCAAAGCCTCATCACTACTGACCCCGTCATCTGTGTCGTCTTCTGTAACGTTCACCTCTTTCTTACCATTCGGACACTGATTCCTGAAGTGTCCTTTCTCTTTACAACCCCAACATTCAATATCCTTACGAGTCTTAGACTGACTCCTCTTCCTGCTCCCACTGCCTCGCTGTTTTCCCCTACCTCTACCTTCTGTGACTAGCATATTGCCTGATGATTCACCTGAACTTCTGCGTCTTGAATCTTCTCCCAGAATCAGATCTCGAATCCCATCGAAAGTAATATTTGTAGACGAACTACAAACTGCAGTCACTGTTTGCGACCAACTGTCGGGCAAAGAGGATAATAACAAGAGGCCTTGAACTTCATCATCAAACTTAGGTGCTGTTTGTTTTTGCAGACATAAACTGTCTGCAAGCTGATTTCATCTGTTTTCATGTCTGCAACTGAAGATGTGGTCTGAAGATCTGCAAGCTGAAAATATAAGACTGTTTGTTTTTATAAGCTGATACTGTCTGCATAACTGTCAAACTTATCTCACAAGATAGAAGTCATTTATTCAAGTTACATATTGTTGGTGTTATTGGTTAACCATTTTTAAACTCAAAACTCCTTTGACCAAACCAAAATTAAAGCTTTTTAAAAGTCGCTATTTTGCCAATGTAGGAACACAAATCAACCACCCCCAAATACAATTTACCCTAAAGAACAACATAACAAACTTGTCTGAACAAAAGCAATCGAATAAATAAAAATCCAACAAACAAATATGAATCAACAGATGCTAGTTTCGTATTTGAACCTAAACCCGACCCCCCCTTGTTTGATTTTGATGGTGTTGCGTGTGTGTTTAGGGTTTTTCAATTGTGCGCCACAAAACCACACTATACATATACATAGCCCTGATTATCTCTCAGTTTAGGGTTTTGTTTTTCAATCAACACCATGGGAGGGGCTGGTCGGAGGAGAAGAGGGAGGTACCTGGTCGGAGGAGAAGATGGAGGTCACCGGAAAAATGATCGGAGGAGGAGGAGGAGGAGCGCCGTCTGATGTTGTGTGCGTATATGAGGGAGTAGGGTTTTGTGAAGATGTTATAAGAATGAGATCATGTCTTATTTTTGAAGAGGAAATAAGATGTGTTCAGATCTGTTTAAAAAAACAAACAAACAGTCTTCAAGGGTGACGTCTGCGCGCCTGCAGACATAAGCTCCCTTGAAGATGTTTGAAGAAAAAACAAACACCCCCTTAATGTCAACTGACACTAAGCGGGACAAGATCGAATTAAGATTATTGATATGAGTTGTAACTGACCCACCCTCTTTCATTCTTGTTGTCACTAGCTCTCGGATAAGATAGACTTTATTCGCTGCCGAAGGCTTTTCATACATGTTGGATAGTGCCTCCATCATACCACGTGCTGTGGTTTCTTTCATGATGTTAAACGCCACATCTTCCGACAACGACAAAGTAATACAAGCCCTAGCTTTCTTGTCTAACTTCTTCCAATCTGCTTCTGACAGCTTTTCTGGTTTTTCATCCTCAAGCACTACATCCAAGTCTTTCTGACAAAGTAGTGCCTCAATCTGCATCTTCCACCAACCGAACTTCTGTCCGTCAAACTTCTGTATCGAAACCTTTCCGTCTTCTGCCATAACAATGACTAAAACGAAAAACTGGATAAAAAAAACAGAGACAGACATAGCAACACGAGCCTGAACTTAACGATTGTTCTACTGAACTCTGTTAAACAATCAACCTATTTAACGTGCAGCGGAATAACGAACTGTAAATCAGAAACCGAAACTTTAAACTGAAACGATAAAACCTGACAAACGCGGTTGGCACTGGTTCTCCGTTTCTTTAACGCTTCTTCTGACTTAAAACTGTTCTTCAACGAAAAATAGGATCTTGATTCAACTATTCTTGACTCGTACTTTGCAAAATAGAATCTCGACCCTTGCTTAAATGGATCTCGGGCCCAACAAAATAAACAAGCTAGACCCTCTCAAAAAATTAAACAATCTGGATAAAGTTGGTGGCCATTGAACTCCCTTGTCAACAAAATAATATTGTTTTTCCTTGTCTTTTCCTAGTCTGGCATGAATCTCAAGAGAAAAATAATAATACAAACCCTTCTTTTCTTCTCTGTTCAAACGCCACTAGCGGAAACAAAAGAGACAACCTGGAATCGAACAATACGATGCTTACAGCTTTCAAACGGAACCAACAAAAAAACGCAGATCGCGCGGGCTGGGTTTAGTAGCGGCGAAACGACGGCGGAAACCCTAACGGCGATCGAAAAACCGTAGGCGGCGGCGGAACCCTAGCGCAGTAGGGTGGCGGCGGCTGGATGGTTTGGCGGCGACTCGGCTGGTTCAACGTGTTCTTCGCGTGATCTGAACCTAAGCTCTAGATACCACTTGTTAGGATTAAACGCACACACGAAACCGAACACAACACGAAAGCAATAAACGAACACGAGGATTTAACGTGGTTCGGTCTAAACTGACCTACGTCCACGGGTGGCAACTAGGTATATCTTTATTGAGTGACCAATATTACAAGTACATAATGTTGTTTATATAGAGACTGAACTAGGGTTAGTAAATTATTATGCAAGAAATCTAAACCGGGCCGGGCTTGGGCCTGACCGCCCACACCCGTCTCCTCTTTTGACTTCATATAATAAACCGGGCCAACAAGGCCTACGAACCCAACAGAATCATCCTCTACAGTTAACTAAGGTAAAAGCACTTCACTTTTCCTTTAAGGCACGGTGTAAGATTTTCTTGGGTGTCAGGTTTAGATCCGTCCTTGGCTCCTTGCTCCTTGCTCCTGTCGTAATTTACTCCGGGCCCTCCCAGCATGTCACAAACCTTTCTTCAAGTAGGTGTGCACTTCCTGCTTTAGCTACCGATTACCATAATACCCTTAAGGCCATGGGACGGTAATATCAATTTCCACCTAAGTTGTCGATTGCCACCATGAACATACCATCATTTAGTGACTAGCTAAAAAAGTAAAAATATGTTTAAAATTTATTATATGTATTATTAAGGAATCCATCATGTCATGATTGCAGAAGTTGCTGTGAGTTGCCAATCTAATCGACTAGGAAATTACGAGTACTCGGCTGCATGAACCGATTTCTGAAGACTTTTCCGGCAAGGTGGTGGCGGTGGGTGGCGGTGGGCGGTGGTGGTTGTAGGAGATAAGTGAAAATTTAAGTGAGTTTTAGTTAAGTGTGTTTTAATTAAGTGGGTTTTTGAAATTAAATTAAGTGGGTTTTCAATATTAAGTGGGTTTTTGAAATTAAATTAAGTGGGTTTTCAATATTAAGGTATTAGATAAAAATACCCTCATTCCTAGCCTTCTTAGGATAATCAAACTTCTTATTTGATATTTTCTCTAACCTTATATATATAAAGTCACACATAAAATTGTAACAAGTTAAAAAATACATAAAATCTGAATTTCAAATTAACTTTTAATTATAGTAATTCTTTGTATCCTAAGAACCAAAACTTTTAATTATTGCATTCCGACTTTCCGTGTATTCTCATGTCTCTCTTCTCTAACCCATACACACAACACCACGATAGCTTCCAACATGTAAATGCACACTCCTGATTTGGTAAAATCTTTAGATCCTCAAGTCCATCCCATCATTTATTTTATGCAAGTGCTATCCTAGAAGGCCTCCACCTTCCATGTGCTTTGATGTCTTCGTATATCGTACGCTATGGTATTGTGAAACATGGTGCAATTGGCTGATATACGCTATGGTATTGTGAAACATGGTGCAATTGGCCTCAAGGTCGGCTCAACCACTTTGATGGACTAAAATGATTTTTTTTAAAAGAGGTCTTGTTATAAAAAAAGTTATATTGCTTTTACTCCAAATAAATCAAAAATGTTGTCCTCATTTTTTTTACAAATATTTAAGTAATTCAGTTTAAACGCTGCTTAAATCATACATATTAATCCAAATCTCAAATTACAAATGTATAATTTTGTTTTGGAAATTGGAGGCTTTTGAAAGTGGGGGCTTAACGCCCTAGTTTTATCTCGATGTCCCTAGAAACGGCCCTGATTGGCCTTCTGGTTCAATATCAAGGGGGGCGTGTTAAACGAAACGATATTTAAGGGCGGTTTGGTAATCTCATGAGGTGGCCTGGAGGAGATTTTTAATAATAATTCATTAATTATTTATTAATAAGTTAGTCTTGTCCTAAATCCTATTTGTCTTGGTATTAAATTGTGTATTTGAATACGAATACTAGAATTAAGAGTGTTATATAAACCTTGGTTCAAATATATTTATTAAGTTTTTTTCGTGTGTCATTTTCTTAATAAAATAATTAGAAGATTAGTTTTTGTTTGTCAAATATTAATCAAGGCGTGTTCAATTAAATTGCTCCTAGGCTCCTAGCCCATCTCTTTATTACTTCCTGTTCATACAGCACGAAAAGGGACAGAGTCTAGAAAAGCATTATTGGTTTCTTTGTTTCGCAGTTCTTAATCGTTAAACGAGTTCTTATTCTCTGTTGATCGCAATTTGTTTGTGATTGTCATCGGCTCCTCTCTGTTATATGCAACAAGATGATAGAGATTTGGGATCTTTATAGTTTCAAGGTCGAAACCTGACTCAGTTTGGTTTTTCCACTGTGGTGGGTTTTTTCCTGAATTGGCTACGCAGGTCTAGAGCAACGAAATCAGTATAGACGGTTGACAACATATCTCAGGAAGGCTTACTCGAGTATTAGGAGCAATTCCAAACCTTGTTAAAAAAATTGCTAAACATGGTGAATTTGTGAAAAGGAATATGCATGAATTTGAAAGAATTGAATTTGAAATTGAAATTTGCATAAAGAAATTGAAATTTAAATAAATATGAATCTACCAAAAGAAATAGAATTTTGTATTGCATTTGGATGAAAAAGCAGTTATAAAAGAACTAAAATCCATTATAGTAGCTACCACCCACCGTTTCAACTGCTAGCGTTGACCTGTGCCACCACTTCCTTCGCCACAAGGCCCACAACTACCTATGGGGTGTCATGGTGGGGACGGTGGAAGCGGCAGAGGGGTGGCCGTGGTGATGGTGGTGATCCAGGTGATCAGGGAGGGGTTGCGAGTGGCACAATTGTGGTCTTCGGGTGAAGGAGGTGGTCGAGGCACCCGTGTTGGCGGGCAGTGGTGATATCGGCGAAATGTTGAATATCTATACATATGGGAATTCGAGTGACTTAATTCCAATATCAAAGCATGTTTCACTCCAAATACATTAATATTGGAATCCATGCATATTCCTATTCCAACAAGTTTTGCGAAACAAAAAAAGAAATGAACTGAAATTCTTATTCTTGCTGAATTTCACGAACTAAAGGCTCATATGTGATCGCAAGTAACCAGGTACAAATTTAAAATGATCTCACAATTTAAGAGCATTTTTAGCAGTTTCTCTAAAATTTTTGTGAGAGAAATCTCTAAAAACTTATAAAGGATTGTAAGTGGTTGTGGGTGAAGGAAATATAATATTTTAAAAAGATGAGTAAATTTTAAGGAAAACTGTACATCCTCTATTTATTTTTAATATATTTGAAAGTGATTATGAGTAGAGGGGAGTGAAAAAACAATTATAATGATGAAAAAATATTATTTAATTATATATTAGAGAAAAAATGTAGTGTTTTTTAGTATAATTATAGAGATAGAGATAGAGATAAAGAAGCTGATGCGAATGCCCTAAGGAAAGACTTAAAATGTCCTACGGTCTTGTCAAACGAATATCCGACTCATTAATAATTTAGGATTTATGAATTAAAAAATAAAATAATGTATGATTAAGCCATATATCCCCTCACATGAATAAATTGGAAGAAGAGAAATAATAAGGTGTGCTTGATCACATTTACAATAATTTACTATTGCACTTTTAAAGCGAGTAACAAGACGTTAAAGTATCTTTATAAATATATATACACACCTTTAAGGGGGTGTTACATACTTTTCACAAGCACCTTATATCAATTCTCATAAGTCACATTTAATATTCTCTATTGCTGTCTTACTATCTCACCTTCATGGCTGAACAAAATGACTTCAAAATCCCAATTCCTGAAAACAAATCAATAGATGAAGATTTTGACTACTCACAAAGAGGACAATGGCTTCGTGCCGCTGTCCTAGGAGCCAATGACGGTTTAGTTTCGGTTGCATCTCTAATGATGGGCGTTGGAGCCGTTAAACATGAGGTGAAAGCCATGGTTCTCTTTGGCTTTGCCGGTCTTGTTGCTGGAGCATGTAGTATGGCAATTGGAGAATTCGTGTCGGTGTCTTCTCAACTTGACATAGAGATATCTCACATGAAACGAACGGGAGCAAATACTAAAGAACGCGAGAGTACGGAACAGCTGCCAAACCCTATGCTCGCGGCTCTAGCATCAGCACTTGCATTTATGTTAGGTGCAATAGTGCCTTTACTTGCTGCTCTTTTCATAGTGAACCATAAACTGAGGCTGGCTGTGGTGGCGGCTGCAGTCACGGTTGCATTAGTGGTTTTCGGTTGGATTGGCGCTTTTTTAGGGAGGACCCCTGTGGTTGGGTCTTGTGTTCGAGTTCTCGTGGGCGGTTGGATGGCTATGGCTATTACCTTTGGGCTAACTAAGTTGATCGGTTCTAGCAGTTTGTGAGTACGTCTAGATGTCATTGTTGTTTAATTTCTTCTCATCTTATTGGATAAATTGGACTATAAAATTATGCATATTAAATTTGAGCATATATAAATTGAAAAAGAATAATTTGATTTAAAATTTAAATTGTTTCCTAATTATTCTCTCCATAATTTTTGTTACAACCAACGTTGCAAAAGTCGCTAGACGGACCCTAGGAGGCCGACTGAGAAGTTAGGTGTACTCGGAGTACTCAGGGAGTAATCGGAAATGATGAATATAAAGAAAATTAACTTTTGGATATTATATATATGTCAAAAACCATAAGTTTAATAATATTTATGACAAAATATGTGAATATCAATATAAATAAGATAAATACATTTTTAAATACTAAATTATTCTAAAATTTGCTAATCGTTAGTTATAAAAAGTAATATTCTTTTTTTAACATTATAGAAATATGAATTATGTTTTATTGTTTAAGTCAAAATATGCTCAAATTGACCGACTAGATGTGATTCTGGTAGAGGCTGGCCACTTTTTGATCGATTCTTAGGTAACTATGCGGAGTTAAAGAAACTCCCTCGACGTCATACCTAATACCTTGTAGTGAGTACCCGGCCTTGTAAACATACTTTTACAACATTGGTTACAACCTTCGTCTGAGCCAAAGATCGAGATGATGTATGTGAGTGTTACACGTCAGGTTACTTGGGTTAACCCGAAACCCAACCCTAATTATAATTCGGGTTTTTCAGGTTAACCCGATCTTAAGACTTTTCGTCCCTATATAACCTAATTCTAATTAGCTTGTTCGAGTATTTTAAACACCTGGCCTAGTTACATATTCATCAAATTAATATAGAAGTCATACTCTTAATGATGACAAAAAGGAGCTTGAATTTTCCTCTATGAAATAACACGTGACATCTAAAAATACATGATTGTTTAATTATCGGTTTCTTTATTTTAATTAAAAAAAGGTGAAAACTTTTATAAAGTATAAGTTTTCTTTTAACATGAATTAGGTACGTTGTTCAACTGAATAGATGATAAATACAAACAAGAAACGTGTAAATTGAGAAAAATGAGTGAAAACAAGTATGATCCAGTGATAGAAAATTGAGTGGTTAGTTTATGTGGGATGCAAATGTGAGATTACTATTTTAACCGATACAACATATAAAAGTAAATTTCAGTTGTAACAAATTGTGCAAGAATAGTAGCAATGCAATAATTAATTTTCATCAAATGTTGGTACGTAAATGGTGAAAAGCTCATAAGTAAGGGCATGCAGCACATTTATTAAAATAATGTTTATGAAGAAACACTAATTGACCCCGGGCAGATTACGGATAATCTGGGGGTTAAATAGATGTTTCCCACGAGGGGTTAGGTCCGGCAAAGATGGTTCTTCTAATGACCTGCAAAACAGACACCGTGAGCTCGTCACTGAGAAGGGGGGGTACCTCCTTGTGACCACCCTCCGGCGTGAGAATCAGACTAGATTGCTCTTGAATATAAGTGTATATTAAGAGATTGCTAGAAAAGATAAGATGTGATAAGGTAATGTAATGTGTCCATACAATTCCAAGGTGTTGGAGTATTTATAGCCGAAGGTAGGTTTCCAAGCAGGTACAGCCGGCTGAATAGTATTCCTGTTCTGCCAACTGTGGGCTACGCACGTGCCATGCTGGTGGTTGGTGGGTAGGCAGCGGCTGATAGTGACCAGGCCGGCTGTGTACTATTCCTGTTCCACCAACTGCAGGCTATGCACGTCCTCCGACAGGTTGGTGAGTAGGCAGCGGCTGATAGTGACATACAGTACAAGAGCGTGCTGCTCGTCATACTGTTGTCAGTGAGCTGTCGTATCTTTGGTCAGATCTTTTGTCCATACCTCGTCAGGTACAGTACAAAAGATCCTCCAGTATCGTACGGACTGGCTCATTTGTGCGGGAGTGTTCTCGGCTTTGTGCGGGAGTGTTCCCGGCTTGCTCACTCCTTCTTCAGGTGACATTACTGAATTATTTAAGAGTTAAGTGCCTTGTGCGTGTAGCCTTGCTGCGCGGGTAGCCTTCCCTGATGGCTAGTATCCGTTGCTGCGGGAACAGGCGGAGTACGTCGACCATTGGGAGGCTTTTCCTGCGGGAACAGCTTGCGTACTGCGCGTAAGGACGTCACGTCTCTGAGCATGGTGGGTCCTGCGGATCCAGTTGGTTTCTGCGCAGACGTCTCTTCAAGGTGAATCTTGCGAGTTTAGCCTTTGCGCAGACGTCCCTGTTGAAGGTGAGTCTTGCGGGTTCAACTGCGCAGACGTCCCTCTTTGAGGTGAGTCTTGCGGGTCCAACTGGGCTCTGCTGGGACCTACCTCTTCAGTTTATAACAGTTTTCTAGTAGTGGCAACTTTTTAAAGTTCATTGCGAGCTGAAATTAATAACACGGAATATTTATAAAAAAAAATGGAAGAAATGCACCTAGAATTAAAATGCACGAAACAAGTAGCAGATAAATTAAATTACAGTACATATGAACATGATTTGTTTCGTCAATCATCTCAACTACTCATAATTGGGATATGATAATTCTTTGTTTAAGTATAACTAGTCTTGTTAAGTATAAGTGTATAACCATGATTTGTTAATTACTAGTGTTGGCCATCTTCAACTAATTTAATAACTTCAAATCCTATTTGAGTCCTACTTTGTTCCTACTAGCCACAACAAGCTAATTATGCTCAAGGAATTGTAGAAATGACCCATGTCAGTATGGTTCCAAATGCAATGTTAATCTAGTTTCTGGTTTGCATAAAATCTCATATGTAGGGTCATAGAAAGTGTATGTTCAAAATAACGCTGAATTTGTTCTCCAAATCCTGGTGTACCAAAAATATCCGTCTTTCTGCTAAAGAGAATGAATTAAACTCATAATTCATTAGATATTTTTTTATGAATTTCAAGGGAGACTTTGCAATACTAGACAATTAAGTGAGATGACCCTCGTATACGATATCTCGGTTTACCCTTTTTAGTTGTTGATCGAGTACTGTTCAATACAATCTAAAATAACAATGTTATTAAATCAGATGATTCATCATTGAATCTAATTATATCGAACACATATGAAGTTTTAACATGAGCAAATGTATCCATTGAGCAAATATATTTTCCTTTCAAAAGAAAAGTCATTTGGTGACATATAAGAATTAAGTACCGTAAAAAACCAGAAAAATGTTGTTAAAGAACCATGTTGGAATAAGTGTGTAGCATACAATAAAAAAAGATGCCACTAGAAGCGTTACCACCAGGCCCGGCCCATGGGCCAGCTAAGTCAAGTCATCGCTTTGGGGCTCTAACTTTATTAGGTCTCTAAATAGAGAAATATGCAATTTGCCTCCCTGGGTTATATCGTCGCTGGATGGAATAACCACTGAAAAAGATTTTGCGAGCTTTGTGCCACGATGTTTCTCCGGCGGGTTCTTCTGACTCCTGCCGTCAGTTGACTGTTGGAATTTTAGTAATAATACCAACATATTAAGGGTATTTTAGTAATCTTCTTCTAATAAATAATAATAATAATAATAATAGTCGTAGCAACAGCAGCTACATGACATCTATATATTATTATATACTAATACTAATATGTTATATTATCATTATCATATAATAATATTAATATATTATATTCATATACCAACAGCAGCAGCATATTAACAACATATACCAATTGCAGATTTCTCTAATAATAATAATAATCATATCATATTCATTCAACATAACAAATCATATTCATACACCAGATTCATCTTCATATATTGAACAATAATAACAATAGTAATCTTTATCTTCATATTATTGAACATAACAGTAATAATTATCATCAAGCCGCTCCCCCGTCGTCGTTCGATTAATTGCCTCCGGTGATGGTTTGTTAGAGATCCGGTGAGTCGGAACGGGTTTTCGGGGCTCCGGCGATGGCGTGGCGACGTTCCAGATGTCGGATAATGAAAGAATCCATCGCCTCTTAAACACATAATGCAATCCGTAAACCAATCCAATAACCAAACTCCTAAACCCCAACACTCCAAAAACCTCACAAACAGAGAAGCAAACGGTACGGCACCGGAGGCCGCCATGGCAGACGCCGGAACGGTGCCGAAGCAGGTGGGTGGCGATGATTGAGGGTTTAGCGATGAACGGTGCCGGAGCCGCCATGGCAGACGCCGGATCCGGTGGCGGCAAACACGGCGGCCGCGGGCGTCGCTTTGGTGTGGAGAACAGGAAGAAGAATAAGAAGAGCAGGAAGGTGGGTTTGTTAGGGTTTCCGGCGGCGGCCGTCGACTTTATGGGTTTCCTGCGGCGGCGGAGAACAGGAAGAAGAAGAAGAAGAAGAAGAAGAAGAAGAAGAAGAAGAAGAATGTGTTGTGAAATTGAAAAGGGTTTGGGGATAGGGTTAGTTTGAAGGTGATAGGGTTAGATGAAACGTAATGTATTATTATTATTATATTTATCCAATAATAATGAAAGAAAGATAAGTTTTATAACAAATATTAGTTTGGTTCAAATGGTTGGTGTTGTTTGTTGTTAAACCAGGGGTCGGGGGTTCGAACCCCACCCTCTGCACGATATTGGGTATTTAGTTTTGGAATTAATTATAGGCTTAGGGGTAAAATGATCATTTCAACCTTTTTTGGTCAGTCAACTCACGGTCAACTGACGGAAAGGGCACAGAGTGCCCCGCCAAAATATCACAGTTGCAGAAACTTCGCAATTTTGTTTTCAGTGGCTATTCCATCCAGCGACGATATAACCCAGGGAGGCAAATTACATATTTCACCTCTAAATATTATAGTACTTATGTACTATAGATTTTAAAGTGGTCTTCTTTGTTATTAATAATTTATTGATGGGTCACAATTCCACAAACTAAAGAGTACAGCCAATTCATCCTTAGATTATGTACGCATACCAGAATTAATAAAGTAAAGATACACACTGTAGGGGTATGGTACTAAAACCCGGTTCTACGACCCTAAATCTATTACGTTTGGCTTATTTCATTACATGGACTAATATATTGTTATTGGGCCGAGGGGGTTTTGTGGAGGTAACCCTAACTGGGCTAGGCCCATTAGGGTACCATGATGATGGCCATGAGACTCCCTATATAAGCAGGTCTCCACCTCCTTATCAAGGGTTGGTCATGCTCAGTAAGAGCCACCACCACTTTTTGTGTCTGTGAACAAGAAATCCTCAGGATATCTTAGCAGTCGCCTCCACACCCCCGAAACCATTGCAGGTCTCGACATTGCAGGTCGTCGGCGCAGCCGCAGAAGAAGAAGAAGATCAAGACGTGGTTCGTTCATCTCGAAAATCCGTGGAAACATCGTCATGGATCAGGTAAGATTCATTTCGTGCTTCGACATTGGCGCCATCCGTGGGACGGCAATGAACCACACGTCGCTTCTCGTTTCGGCCCTCCGATCTGTCCATCAGCATCTCAGATCTACGGATCTGTTCATCAGATCTACGGATCTGTTCATCAAGATCTACGGATCTGTTCATCAAGATCTCAGATATACGGATCAATATTCCAGATCTGTTCATCAATATTCCAGATCTGTTCATCAATATCTCAGATCTGTTCATCAATATTCCAGATCTGTTCATCGATATCTCAGATCTACGATTTCTTCTCTCAGATATGTTCTTCCGTAGATCTAAAAAATATTTCCAGATCTGGAAATACTATCAGATATGTTGGAAGAAATACACAGGAAGAAATACTATCGGATCTGAGCAATGATCTGGAAATACACAGGAAGAAATACCCGATATTTTGGGGAAAACCCTCATATCTGTGCTGAATCAGATCTGGGTTCGCTCACGCGTCAAGCATGCTCAAACATACGCGCAGGCACCGAGCGCGCGAAAGGTCAACCCACAAGATACAGACCGAGGCTTAAAATCAAGATGTCATGAAGACAGCCAAAACTTATGCTCATGGCGCATAGCACATGCTCAAGCATCAAGCATGCTCAAACATTTGCATGCTCACGCATCGATGCTCACGCATCACGCATGCTCACACATCACAGATGCTCACGCATCATATATGCTCGCGCGTCACATCTGCGCGCGAGCCGTTTGGTACTCAGACAAGACTAGTCTAATCCAAATCAACGAATGAGTCATACTTAAAGGTTGGGAATCCTCATAATATCCCACATGGCTTCGCGCCACGCTTAAAGGTTGGGAATCCTCATAATATCCCATATGGCTACGCGCCAAGGTTGGGAATCCTCATAATATCCCATATGGCTACGCGCCAAGGTTGGGAATCCTCCTAATATCCCATATGGCTTCGCGCCATACTTAAAGGTTGGGAATCCTCATAATATCCCACATGGCTTCGCGCCAAACTTAAAGGTTGGGAATCCTCATAATATCCCATATGGCTTCGCGCCATACTTAAAGGTTGGGAATCCTCATAATATCCCACATGGCTTCGTGCCACGCTTAAAGGTTGGGAATCCTCATATTATCCCACATGGCTTCGCGCCACGCTTAAAGGTTGGGAATCCTCATAACATCTCATATGGCTACGCGCCAAGGTTGGGAATCCTCATAATATCCCATATGGCTACGCGCCAAGGTTGGGAATCCTCCTAATATCCCATATGGCTTCGCGCCATACTTAAAGGTTGGGAATCCTCATAATATCCCACATGGCTTCGCGCCACGCTTAAAGGTTGGGAATCCTCCTAATATCCCATATGGCTACGCGCCAAGGTTGGGAATCCTCCTAATATCCCATATGGCTACGCGCCAAAACTTCAAGGTTGGGAATCCTCATAATATCCCATATGGCTACGTGCCAAACTTAGGGGTTGGGAATCCTCATACCATATGCTCACGCATCGCATATGCTCACGCATATTACACACGCTTATGCATCACATGCTCACACATGTCACAGTCTACACGCACGCGCATGCAACATCTGCGCGTGGCGCATAGCACAAAACCAAAGTCTACGCGCACGCGCATGCAACATCTGCACGTGGCGCGGGACATAAAGTAGCTCGTAAGACGCCTCGCGCGCAAGCTGTTACTATTCTTTTAGCCCGTAAGTCGCCTCACGCGCAGGCCTTTATTATTCACACAGCTCATAAGACGCCTCGCGCGCAGGCTGTTATTATTCTTATAGCTCGTAAGACGCCTCGCGCGCAAGCTTTTTATTATTCATGCAGCTCATAAGACGCCTCGCGCGCAAGCTGTTATTATTATTACAGCCCGTAAGTCGCCTCACGCGCAGGCTTTATTATTCACACAGCTCATAAGACGCCTCGCGCGCAGGCTGTTATTATTATTACAGCTCATAAGACGCCTCGCGCGTGAGCTGTTACTATTCTTTTAGCCCGTAAGTCGCCTCACGCGCAGGCTTTATTATTCACACAGCTCATAAGACGCCTCTCGCGCGCAGGCTGTTATTATTCTTATAGCTCGTAAGACGCCTCGCGCGTAAGCTTTTTATTATTCATGCAGCTCATAAGACGCCTCGCGCGCAAGCTGTTATTATTATTACAGCCCGTAAGTCGCCTCACGCGCAGGCTTTATTATTCACACAGCTCATAAGACGCCTCGCGCGCAGGCTGTTATTATTATTACAGCTCATAAGACGCCTCGCGCGCGAGCTGTTACTATTCTTTTAGCCCGTAAGTCGCCTCACGCGCAGGCTTTATTATTCACACAGCTCATAAGACGCCTCTCGCGCGCAGGCTGTACTATTCTTAGCTCGTAAGACGCCTCTCGCGCGCAGGCTTTATTTATTCTTAGCTCGTAAGACGCCTCTCGCGCGCAGGCTTTATTTATTCTAGCTCGTAAGACGCCTCTCGCGCGCAGGCTTTATTATTCTCACAGCTCGTAAGCCGCCTCACGCGCCAGCTCAATCATTATTCTACAAGCTCGTAAGTCGCCTCGCGCGCCAACTTATTTATTATTACAGCTCGTAAGTCGCCATGCGCGCAGACTCTCATTATTCTACAGGCTCGTAAGTCGCGCACGCGCCAGCTTTATTACTCACAGCTTGTAAGCCCCCTCACGCGCCAGCTCAATCATTATTCTCAAAGCTCATAAGACGCTTTTCGTGCGCAAGCTTTATTATTCATAGCTCGTAAGTCGCCTCACGCGCAAGCTTCATTATTATTACAGCTCGTAAGCCGCAACTCGCGCAGGCTCTATTATTATAGCTCGTAAGCCGCTCTCACGCGCAGGCTTTATTATTTTTACAGCTTGTCACCATCATGGGGAAAACCTCCCAAAACTCAGACAATAAAGACAAGGCCAAAGGAAAGGGAAAAAACCGCCTCACACCTTATAAAGTCCAGCGCTCCACCTAGACGCTTGCGCGCCCAGGAGCAACACTGGACTTGGGGGGCTTGTAGGGGTATGGTACTAAAACCCGGTTCTACGACCCTAAATCTATTACGTTTGGCTTATTTCATTACATGGACTAATATATTGTTATTGGGCCGAGGGGGTTTTGTGGAGGTAACCCTAACTGGGCTAGGCCCATTAGGGTACCATGATGGTGGCCATGAGACTCCCTATATAAGCAGGTCTCCACCTCCTTATCAAGGGTTGGTCATGCTCAGTAAGAGCCACCACCACTTTTTGTGTCTGTGAATAAGAAATCCTCAGGATATCTTAGCAGTCGCCTCCACACCCCCGAAACCATTGCAGGTCTCGACATTGCAGGTCGCCGGCGCAGCCGCAGAAGAAGAAGAAGATCAAGACGTGGTTCGTTCATCTCGAAAATCCGTGGAAACATCGTCATGGATCAGGTAAGATTCATTTCGTGCTTCGACACACACAAGCTAAGGCGCAAAAAAAAATCAATTAAAAACAAAACTTAAAAATAAATAATTTCTTTTAACTACGTCAACTATAAACTTATTAGTTTATTATTGCGTGTTCCTAGCCCAGGTAAAAAAGGAGGGTTTACATCAAATAGTTTTCGAAAAAACACTCACCATTTTAGTTCGTCTACCACGATATATTTTTTGATTTTGGTGGCATTTTTTTTTCTGCTACAAATTTTTTGGGCATTTACTTGTACTTTGTTCGTGTCTTGACTCTGAAGTACATCACGATCTACTGTTACATATATGCACATATCAGCAATTTTGGGATCAAAGTACATATACTTTCTACGTATTTTTTTTATTTTACAAAAGTGTCTTTAATTGTGAAGCTATAATAAATCATCATTTAAAAAGAAAAGGACGTTCATTACCTCAGCAATGCATCATACTGAAGTAGAAATCCTAAAAAATAAGCATCAATTGTTATGAGAAAACAAAAACCGACAACATATTTGAGAAGGGCCACCAGATGGAACAAGTGTCCTATGTCAGGGCGAAGCATTCGAACTGAAGGAACAACATGACATGCACTTTACAAGACAGACAAGTGGTGTTGACTTCAGTAGGGATTTTCCTTTTACCTTTTTCTTGATGAGTTGACGTGGATGTTAAATTTTGTAGCTTCATTCAAAAGTTGCATGCTTGCTTAACACGATATGGTTTACAACATTTTGAATTGTATATATTCCTTACTTTTTTATGTAGAAAACCATCACAAGGTTTGAATGGTAGACTGGTGGTTATAACTTATAAATATTAACGTATTCGGTTTCATCAATTGTACAAATTAGCATGCAAGAACTCTATTAGCAGTATCCTAGCAACTAAATCTTGATAATTTGAAGCAATTTCGAATAGTATTTTATTAAGTTACCATAAAATCCTTACATCATGGGCGCTATAGTTGGACCTGCCTAGCTAGGCGGAGCTTCCGAACCTCGCCAAGGTGGTGTCGCCCCCTCAACTCACGAGTTCGTCGATGCACGAAATGACAATGATGTTGAAAATTTTAATGAAAATGTGTTTTTCAGTTATTTTGGACAAAAATAATTATTTACATTTGTTACTATTTATAATTATTATTTAGCATGTCTGTGTTCTACTGTGTGTGAGAGGATCACAATGAACAAACCATGTCAAAAACAAAGCTAAGATGAATGATATGTTGATGCTCTAAGTTGTGTGGTTGAAGCTTAAGTTTGTCTCCACGTTGGTAAAAAGATAAAACTTGAGTGGGTTTAAAAGTGGGAGTTTCTATAGGATTGGATTGTATTCCTCTAGAGCAAGGGATCACCGGCCCCATCGCAATCAGAATGGTGCGACGTACCCAATGCGCTCGGGCATGAGCATGAGATCAGGACGAGGCCGATGGGCGTTCTGATGGCATACTTCGCACACTCGTATCATCACAGGCCGCAAGAGAGCTGCCTTTAGTATTGTAACTAGTGGCGCGTAGAATCGGCTTGCAACTGACTGATACACGGAAGACGAACAGTCTATCCAAGTTTTAGAATATTAACTCATTAGTTATACATAATTAATTTGCAAATTAACATAACATAACATAAATATCGGATTCCGGTGTCGTAAAGGTATCTTTGATTATTTTATCGTTTTATTTTTCTTATAGTTCCGGCACCGTTACGAACGTAACCAACACCGAAGGACTTCGTGTCAACTTCACACCGTATAACGCTCGGAATTACCAACTGGATGTCGTAACAAATGTAACCAACACCGAAGGAATTTGCGTCGACTCGCTGCTGCAACAATCATGTTTTATCATACATACCAACCGAAACGTTAATACACCGCCGCAATGCGGTAGGCTCAAAACTAGTTATTCTATTTAAGATTGAGTTTGAAAAATGCTTATTGGTTTATTGGTTTTTTTAAAAAGTCATTTAAAAAGCCTGGATTTGAGGCTTTTAGAAAACTATCTTTTAATCCTTTCAAAAAGCTAAAATAAAAAGAATTTTTGTGATTGACAAACACATTTTGGCTTATTAGCTTTTTGAAAATATCAAAAAGCCAATAAGCATTTTTCAAACTCAATCCCCAAACATGCTCTAAATCGAACTCTTGAACTTCACAGTACCCAACTACCCATTATGTATAGAACACATATGCTCCTTGTTCTAAACACTCGAACACGTTAATGAAAACTATCACACAAACAATTTGAAGAGTTTCAATTCCAGCACTTTTTTTTGTCTTGCATGCTCTTGTTTTGAGTGGTTGGATGATTCCAACAGCTAGTACGTCTAATCTAGCTGTCGTATCCTAGGAAACAGATGGATTTACCTGTGTGACCTGAAATCTATTTTAAAAGATATGACCTCTGTTAGAATCAGCAATACTATATATTTTATGTTTCTTGAAACTTTTGAAACCTTTCTTTGATTTACTCAATGTTATTTAAAGGGTGACGATACTCTAGGCGAAGTCATGCTAAAAATAGCTCGACGCCAGGATAATATAAGTCGATATATAATCACTGTACGTTTCTTAAACTTATATAAGAAAAGTATGTCTTGGACTATGCAGAAGGTTTAAGCCTCATCTCTATATAATCCCAAGAACAATTCGTAGGAATTAAGTTATGTCCAAGTAGTGAGTATATTTGGGACCAAGATTGCAATCATGATGCACCTATAATTTTAATTAGGTTTTACATAACGATTTGTACCAACTCTAGACTGACTTCAACACACTTGCTTAATTATTCAATCACCATGACGTGTAATCTTTCTTCAGATTATTGTTCATATCCATACGTACGTATATATATAGAAATATTATTATATGAGTCATCGTAAAGGAGAAAGCTAGAAGAAACTTTATTAAGAAGCTGTGACTAGCCATAAGTGGGGGGACATGTCTCATTCAATGATAGATGCCTAGTTGATTGCCATTTAGGAGGGTGGGGGTGGGGTGTTCTTATAGGGTTTGCTTAGTACACACTGTTCTAACTTCTAATGCATGTTGTAATATGTATATATATGCATATGCAAGTAATTCGTGCACATTTAGTGCGAAGTTTTGAGATGATTATGACACTTGCTGGTTACGAGAGAACTAAGCAAAAACAATATTATATATACCCACATGTAATTGATTTTTTTAACGTCATTAGCTTGGTGATAGCGCGTTGTGCTTCTCATAAAGGGTAATAACACTTGCCAATCTCTCATTACCCAAATTCGATCTTACAACAGTGGTGTTATTCCCCCTTTTAGTGGCATACATTTTCTGCATTCAAACCTCCATTAGGAAAGCCTTATAGCAAAACCCTGATCGCCTGACTTAATAAAAATTAGTAATTCATGTTCTGTTGAGAGTTGACAAACTATCAGTTCCATAAAGGGATTACTTCCGAGCCGATATTTCTGAAAAGTTTATTTCGTAAAACATTTATAACATTAATTTTAATATAATTGTTAGTTACTTGATGAATATTATATTTTGTTTTAATTAAAAGAATAGAAATGTTTTTTTTTTTGAACGGTAAAAGAATAGAAATGTTTAAAATGAAAAAAAAATGATTGAGTACTAATTGTTGCAGAGTTATGAGAAGAGTTTACACTTGTTTTTTTTGCAAAATGTTGAAATGACGACCAGGCGCCACATGACTTGAAGTGTCTAGAGATAAGACATTATGACTACGCATGAGCATACATCAAAGATCTCTTACGTACCGGTAGATTCCAATAATCCATTAGTATGGAGTTTTTATAAACGTCTTTTTGTTAATGAAGCAATGTTGACAAAGCTAAATATATGTATTGAAGTCTATCCTCAATCTTGTGGTGATGAATTTTATATATAACCAATATTAAGTGAACAATTTAAACTATTTTCGTAAGTGCTATTTCGAACCGATATATAGTGTCAAAAGCAATATTTACATAAACCAACGAATGTTATGATCAACCATAAAAAAAATCCACGAAACTAAAAAGTCCTTAAGTTTTGTTGATCCACAGTATAACTAGGCACCACAAACATTCTCAGATACTTAAATACAAGCTATTTGAAAATTAATATACTTTAACATCCTATTATCTTCAAAGTCGTAATTACACAAAAACATATAGTTTTAGATACGATAAAAAGACCGTTATTTAAGTGTATGGCTATCAAAAAGCAGTGCTCTAGCGATATTAGTAGGTACATGGTCAGTACTACATGATATAACGTTTATACGTACAGTTCTTATGACTATCTGTTTAAAATTGATTGTGTATTGTGTTAGGATTAGTGTTACTGCTGAAATCACAACGTTATATTTATTTGATTTGATGTTGTATATTGAACATCTATATGTCTTCAAATTATTACTTTATTAACTTCAATGAATGACAAACTATTTTCCTTGATAAAATAGAAATACAAAATTTGCTCAAAATATATTAGTTCCTCTATCTCCTAGTAGATCCTTGATTAGTATGCTTAATTTCCTTCCTTTTTTTTATTTAATTTGGAAAAGAAATCTCATCAAAATCGTCCAACGATAAGAAAACTTCGTCCAAACATGAAAGCTCATTTCCATCATCGTTGTCATTGTCACCACTATCGTCAAACACCCTACATATCACCCAATTCGTATAATCCTATAATTTGAAAATGAAATTGTTAAAAACAACAATAAAAGAATGAAACTGATAATTAAATATCTTTTGATGATCGAATACATCGTTTTTACCGATATATTATACAATTCCTAAGATGTTATTTAAAACGTCAAGGAAAAAAGACATATTATTTAATATGTATCCCGATAAGATTATAGATCGTGACCATTTTATTGAACATATACTAGACAAAATTACATTTTTCATTGTTCGGTACACATTTCGTTAGATAGTTGAATTAATCATCATTGATGACTTACTGATTTCGATTGGCCTCTTCTAGATCTACCAGTACTGCTACTGCAAGATGAACTACCATTATCAAAAAGCCTAAATTCCTCCATTGTCCAACTTGTTTTAACACCTTGATCAGGAGCTTCACCGGTATGAAACACATAATATTTCTTCACTCCAACAATTCGTTTGCTGCTACTTGAACTTATAATTTGTTCATCGCATCCCCAGGATTTCCAATACCCGCTTGTTGTTATTCGGTTTTGTGTCCTCCTGCTGTAATAATACCACTTTTTTCCTTCCACCATAGCTTTACCTACAATCAAAACAAAACCATGCATATATTATGCATGTTTTCTTAAACATATCTAACGTGGTTATAGCTAGACCTACATATTACACGGGTTGGATAATAAAAACGATATGATTCATGATTAATATGTTAATATTTCTTATAAGAACGATATAAGTACACACATGGGTTACAAAATGAAAAAAAAAATGTTCAATTTTTAAAAATGTTTGATGAACAAACTTAACTTTTTTTTCACTATAAAACACATTTTATAAAAAAAAAAAAATTTATAGAAAGCATTAATATTTAATGTGAGAAAACAAAAAAAATATAAAATGAATTAAAGAATTATGTACAATTAGCCTATGTGTAGTGGAGGGGCTACAAAATGAGCGATTTGCGTCATGTGGCGTCCAATCAGCAAATTGTATGTTTTTGTTTTTGGGGTGTAATGGTGTTGTAGCCCATATATATACATATATATCACACACACATATAATAATAATATATGCACACACAACACATACAAAGCCAGGCCACAAATACCCGGCGCCCCCCTCTTCTCGCCCCACATTTCGCCCGGGACGTGTTGTAGCCCCTATTCGCCCAAACTCCGCGCCCACTATGGGTGGCCTTAAATGTACAATTAATAGGAAATAGAGGCGGCAAAAACCAATAAAAATACACCAGAGAGTGACATGTGACAAAAAAAAATATTATGTAGACTTTTTATAAACATGCAATATTATATTAATCTATAAAAAAATGAGAAATTTAATGTACCATCCAAATCCCAAGGATCATAAGGGTGGAGATCGAGATCGGGGATGATATGAGGGTGGTAGGGGAGGATAGAGACCTTGCGTTGAAGGAAGTGAACGACGAGTTCTTCATCCGTAGGACAAAACCGGAAACCAGGTGGGAGGTGATCATGATTATTGTCACTCATGTTAAGGGGTATCTAGTAATATTGTAAGGCTTTGGATAGGGGCATTATATACAGTGATAGGAAGAGTGATCAGAGAGACAGAGACGTGAGATTGAAGTATTGTGATCTACACCACCAGGAGTAGTAGTGACTGAGTGATCAATGTGTGTGTGTGTGTGTGAGAGAGAGAGAGAGAGAGAGAGAGAGAGAGAGTTTGGTGCATAATGTAAGTATTATGAGTTTTGGTTTTGAAGGTATCTGTTTGCTTTAGGTAGCACCCTTGGCAGTGTAAAACAAAAGGTTTGGAAACTAAACAAGACAACATGTCACGGTATGATCTGTTATACCTAACTCTATGTATATATTCAAGTAAGTGTATGTGTATACATACATACATACATACATACATACATACAATTAATTTAGACCTGGCCGGTTATGGTTTTGTTACACCACTTAAAATTCATACACCGAGTAGTGTTGTAAATGATCGTTATTTTTTGTAAGCGATTGTTTACAGTCGTCGTCGTTGTATAGATGAACGAATAAGAAAATGTGTGTGTGACTGTGTGTTTGCAGAGAGTCTGATTATTCGCTCCTCGTACTAAAAAACAAATATGAACCAATATCATTTATGTATATAAGCCACAAATACATATATGGTCTACACAAGCGTAGGTCATGTTATATTACGTACCTATCTACAAACATTATAGGTAGATACAAAAAAATGTGAACAAACTATTTGTAATACTCAGACATTCATAGGATATATACTTAATAATTCAGTATTATTCTCACGACTAGGTATCCTTCTCTAGCCATTAGTTATTCAATTTTATTTGTTACATTGTCAGTTATTTGTCTCCAATAAGCCATCGCTTCCCAATACCTCTAAATCCCAGTTTCATCTATTCTACCAAAACTCTTGTGGTTTGGTGTGTTTAATTTTTCGATGTTCGAAACAGTGAAAAATTAAATTCTGTTATGTATTTGTTACATCTAAAATTTATTTTCATTAATTATATATATCAAATTTCGAGGACGAAATTTATTTTAAGGAAGGAAGAATTGTAATATCCGAATTTTTTCAGATAATAATTATAATAGCTAAATTTTATGATAATAAAATAAGATGATTATTTAAATGATTATGGTTTAATGGAAATTGTATTGAATTTAGAATTTCGTTGGGAACTCAAATTTGATATGTAATCAAATGGTATTAGAGGTAAGATAATATATATACGTGGGTTAACTTGTTAACGATATATATATATATATATATACATATATATATATATTATCACTTATGATTTGAGTAAAGATACCATTAAGTAGAATTTGAATATTATTATTGTAGTATATCGTTGCAAACTCATATAAATAAACAATTTAAATAAATAGATAGATAATAAGCACACCTAATCCTAAAATTTCAAGATATAATTTTTGAACTAGTCTTATCACCTCCAAGTACATCATTAATTAAAAGTGTTAGTATCTCGTAAATGGGTAGAACGTTAATGAAATATAAGCTAAACTTTTTAACATAAATACTATTTTAACATACACATGAGTAATAATAACCAAAAGTAAAAGGTTACTTAAAACAAACACTAAAGTAAAATGTTTGCTAAGTAAATGTGGAAATAAATTATGAAACAAAGTAGAGGGACCATTATTGCCTTTTCGTGAAAACCAGTTTGAAGAACACATGATCTGCATCTCTTCACAGCCGACTTACGTAAGGCTATCTCAACAAACCATACGGCTATATCGGGATTTGATTTTGTTTCAAATTCGTTAATATAGATACATACGATAACAATTCCAAGGAATGTTCATTGATTAAAAATCCAATAAATCTTAATCTTTCCCTGCCGTCAACACCACCACCGTAATCCCTACAACTCGCCGGAGAAACGTGGGCACCGCAGCCACCTCGAGTTCTCGCTGACTCCGCGGGTAGTCACACACCACCGTTCGCCTCCGCTCTCTGTGTTTCCGCATTAAGCCGCTATGTACCGCCACCGTGAATCCCCCACCTTGAAGGTAACAGCCTACTCTTTGATAAATCGTTCGTTTGGTTGAATATGGTTCTTAAAATTTTGATCGATTAGTTTCCGGCGACTAAGATGTTAAATTGGAATTCGATTTTGTTGAAGAAAATGTTTTTGTCATTCAAGAGTTTTGTCAGTTTCCGTGCTTCACGGCATGCTTGCTTATAAGAATATACAAAATATGTTAAGTGTTTAAAAGTCAAGCTCTTGACGTAGGACTAAATGCTTCATAAATAAAATATAATATTTAAATATAAAAAGTATGAGGAAACTCTATGTTCATGATCAATTTGATAGTCTTTGTATAACCATAAAAGTTTATTATTTAATAACTATAATAAATAAACAAAAAGGAAAGAAAGTCCATGTTGTCGGAAACCTAATAGTCACCCAATCATACAACTGAATTTAGTTATGTATGGTTTATGTGAACCGTAATTAAATTGTAGGTTCTCTTTGCTGTTAAAGACAAATTGAGTTGTTTTGTCTTTCTAACTAAGGTACGGTTTCTGGTTTCTTTCACTCATAGTATTACTTATATTCCGTTACTTCGTAGTACGGTTTCTGATTTCGTTCATTCGTAGTATTAATTATATTTCGTTACTTCCTAGTACGGATTCTGTTTCTTGTTACTTCATAGTACGGTTTCTGTTTTTGTTTTCTCTTAGTATTAATTATATTCTGTTACTTGGTAGTACGGTTTCTGTTTTTGTTTTCTCTTAGTATTAATTATATTCTGTTACTTGGTAGTACGGATTCTGTTTTTGTTTCTTCTTAGTATTAATATATTTGTTACTTCGTAGTACGGTTTCCGTTTTTGTTTCCTCTTAGTATTATTTATATTCCGTTACTTCGTAGTACGGATTCTGTTTTTCTTCACTCATAGTATGGGTTCTAGTCCATTTTATATTCGATGTCCGTCACTTCGTAGTGCGGATTTTTGTTATCTAGTTCGGTTTATTCGTGTGATATGGTTATATTAATTTTATAGCATGCAATAGGCTATATATATTTTGAATTCATTATTGCATGTTCATGTTTAAATATCTTTTAGTTATACGACTTTAGTTCAGTACTCTGTTACCCGAGCATTTCTGACTTGTCGTTGGGGCGTCAACGACATGGCACTTATCGTGACAGTGCGTAATCAAAGTTCACGGCGTCTCTGAAAGTACTCATGTAGTACCTTGGCCACTTAGAGGCGTATAGATCGATCTTAGCTCCGACTCCTGACTCCTGACATGGCACTTATCGTGACAGTGCGTAATCAAAGTTCACGGCGTCTCTGAAAGTACTCATGTAGTACCTTGGCCACTTAGAGGCGTATAGATCGATCTTAGCTCCGACTTCTGACTCCTGACTCCTGACTCCTGACTTCTGTTTGAGATGGAACAATGTGTGCACGCCACCCACACCGTCTCTTTGGTGCATGGACTAGCTAGCTGTGTACCCCTCTGTTTCGGCTCTGGGTGCTTCCGTATTACACGACCTATTTATTTTAACATCATCGTCGTGTATTTTAGTAATTATATTTTGTTTCGCTATATTTCTGGTCCGTTTTGATATGTGTATATGCATTTGATTAAATTTGAGTATATTCAGATTACGTCCCGATCGTGTATCGGATTATGTTTCGCATTTAATTATAGTTCAGTTAAATGTTACACGTTATATGTTACACGTCACACATTATATGTTACAAGTTATATGTTTATGGCTCTGGGAGTTTTTGTTATAGTTCTGATATATTTCCGCATGCGTTTGACCATGTTCTGGCCAAGTGTCGGATCATACATCCGAATTTTATTAAGTATATGTTTAGGTAAAAAGGGTTGGTTTCGAGTTTGAATTGAAGTTCGTATATTTATTCTCTTACGTCTGTCCTTACCTATACTATTGTTCTTTCCGTTACTGGGCAATTTTTGGCTCAGCCGTGTTTTCTTGTTTTGTTTTTCTTATTTTGTTTTCAGGTAATACGGGATTCTGGAAATTTAGTGATGAAAGATAATAATGAAGTTCAAGTTTTTTAAAGGCTATTCATCTTCGGTTACTTGAGTAAATATAATTTGACTTAGGCTTATTCGAATTTTGTTATGATGTCTGTAATAGTAACACGTTAGCCTGTTCCGGGTTGGGGTGTTACACTATTGGTGTTTTATGTATATAATCGAGGCATGTACATGTATAAAGTATAAATGTGGGTTTTTTCGTGGTAATTTTTGTCCGGTGGTACCGGGTGTTTTTTTGTTGTATAAGTCTTCTTTGGTGTTTTTCTAACGTCCCTCTAGCAGTTGTAGTTGTTTTAGTTGGTCGTTCAAAAGAAAAAAAAATGTATTAATTTGAAAATTGTAAACTAGTGATAAAAATGGGTTTACATTATATTTCTCCACTGTAATAAATCGTAACAGTATTTATTTGGTACCGTGGTGCTTATCAATCGTATTAATAAATCACATATCCATTTGAAGTGTGAATTTAGAACTTGTAAACCAATGCTAAAAAAATAATGGGTTTAATTAAATTATATTTCACACGGTAATAATTCTTATTTGGTGTCATGGTGCTTATCAAGTATTAACAAATCACATATCCTTTTGTAGTTACTAGTCAATTAGCTAGGTGTATTTAGGGTATACCGGATACCCAACTCCAGCCATTAATCATGCTACATATTATCTAGCTTCCGAATAGTCAACAAGCTAAATTAGAAGAAACTTAAATGGTAGTCAATATTCGATTATGTAAATCATAGGAGATCGTCATCAATGTATTTATATCTTGTGTTGTTTCAATAATAATTTATAATTACCATGGTTTCAAGGTATAGGCTAAACATACTTCCTCTCCTCTCCTATGAACGACTTCAAGATCATGCCACTAGTACTACTATTTCTTCACAACCGGAGGTACTAACCACTATCGATGGTAAAATCGTTCCTTACCTAGATTATACTTAAGAAAAGAGATTGATCAATGCGTAATGCTCCTACGTACTTCAATCCTCTTTAACCGAAGAGGCCATGGTGGAAGTTCTAGGCATCTCGACAAATTTGGTGCGCTCTTGAAGCTTCCTAATTAGGTTGAGTGAATGCATATACCCTACGAGATTCCTTAAGACGGCTCCCAAAATGTTCACCCTTTGTCTCTGAATTCGGTCGTAAAATTTCAAAAACATTAGTGACAACTAGTGCTATCGGCCAATATCAGTTGCTGACACGGATAAAGCCCATTGGTTCCTATATGGTCTCGGTCCTTCATTTGAGACCTTCTCAACCACTCATCGTGTTGTGCATTGACAAGCATCCTTTCATGTCCTCCTCTCCCAAACGAAGAGCCATTACCTTTTTCTTATCAACCATAGTCACATCGTCCCTCAAGCTGCTTTTATGTCATAACTTTCCTGTCATTTGTGACTACACAATTTGAATGCAAGGTTAAAGACATTTCAAAGTTATAGGTGGAATGGAGTTCACAGACAATAGAGTTTAACAATTACTTCTACAAAACAGTATCCATCATCATCTTTCGTGTCCATACACGCTGAAGTTTGGTAACCAGAATCGATAAACACAAAAATGAAAATTAGATCATAAGCTCAATCTCTATAATTTTCATTAACTCTGGAATTACAATTCTTAAACTCTTAAACCTTAATTGATATAACCCACAAGCTCGGATATATGTACTAATTTAGATTAGAAAACCCAACTAGACTAGAATACAAATATTATAATCATATTCAACTACTAATTGGTAAAAACAAATCTAAATAATAATTAATTCCTTGTTGTCCAAGTCATTGGCTCGACTTGTTCACCAAGTAATTTATTCAATGTAAACCAAGTCGCGTCAACTTAATAAATAAGACACCAACTCATCATAGGCTCGATGAGCCGGCCCAACGAAATTACGTCCAACACACGCTGCAACAAAACGGTCGAGTTGAATAAAAGCATCTAACTCTCATGCCCCACTAGCCGCAACATTATCGGTAGACGTGTTTATATCCATTCATATAACCACACTAATTAATAAATACTACTATATAAAATGTATGAATCATCATCAAAAGACATTGGACCAAGATTTTACTATATTCAACACGAACTCATGCCAACTAAGCCAACGCATGTCACGATTCGTTTTTACCCGTGGTTAAGGAGTTTAGCTACGTTCTCATAACCACTAACAACAAATATATATAATATTTATTACAGTTTAATCGAAAAATAAAATTAAAATAGTTCAACTATTAGCCTATATGAATTGGGTTAAATAAGATTGGGCAGCCCATTTTTTTCTGTAGTTGAGCCCAACTACTAGAGTTAATTCTTGTTCTGGTTCTGTTGCCAACAGCCCAACATCTACTTTTTTTTCTTAATTTTAATAAAAAAAAAATGAACTTTGTAAGCCCATGAAACCCGACTTATTTGATCTCAAGCTTAGTAAAAATATTCCATATTAACTGTTGTTTTGAAACTCACAAAATTGAAATAAAACTAGTTATTTGTTCCCGTTAATATGCAATAATACCCACTTAAAAATGTTGAAAGTTGTACCCTGAAATTCGGCTCAAATTCTGTATTAAGGACTCATGTTGGAAATGAATCATCAGTCACAACCGTCAACATTTTGCTCGTTTTGCAATCAAGAACGAAGTTCAAGATACCGTTGATATTATCAATGGAGACAAATCACAATGGTTCATCCGATCATATAAACTTGTAAGTTTTATATTAGTTATTGTTCGTTTGGTATACAATCTTGTATTAATAATGAACGCAATGTTATTTATTAATTTTATTATTTATGTAAATAAAACGATTAACCAACATCCTACAGTATGATGTCGACTGAACCTTAGCTACTAATAATCTGTAGTTTAAAGGACAGGCATCATGTTGAACTTCAAATTTCTAATTTTCAATATAGAAGTATAGAACATAGGGAAAGTGCATTTTAATGAATTCAAAATGTTTACACGACCCGAGAAGTGGTCGTAATTAAGAAACAAAGTTTCGAACTACTATAAATTAAAATTATAATATTCTTGACAGTTGATATATAATCATCTTTTAATATAAATCTATTAACTATTGTGCGTATTACTAAACTTGTAAATTGGTTTATTTAAGATTTTAAGTAAAATGTAAATTAAAGCATGGTTAAAGGCCCATGCGGATGGTGGAAAACAACAAAGTAATGATGTTTCATGAATACACTCCTCACGTGAATCTCACGTTCCAATAATTCCATTTGTTAACTGAGTTTAACTTGTATTTTAACACTAATTAAATCTTACATGTTAACTTAAATAAAAACGAGTTATTAGTTATAATAATATAGTTTCATGATAATGTATCCATTTATAGGGCCGCTAACTTTTAGGGCAAGTCGAAATCATGGTCTAAGGAGGGGTGCAACGAGTTTGTGGTGATTGACGTGAAGTTCAAGAGGGCGACGGGAAAACATTGTTGTCGATGTTCAATGGGTAGTTGATAGGGCACAAGGCGTTAGTTAATAGTCTATGTAATTAATAAATAGAGTACATTAATGGTTCATGTGTTAAAATATTCAAAGGGCATTTTGGTCACTTACACAATCTTAACGTGAAGTTATATTGGAATTTGGAAGTTAGTGTTAGGCCTGAACTTACGAAAAACTTTAGAAAACAACGTACTAAAAAACGAAATTTTAATCTTAGAAGGGCTATTTGTATATCAACTCATATTGATGTTCTGCGTTGCTATAGCTTTTGTAATGATATATGTCTGTTTTCAAACCTATTAGCAAACTAAAAACTAGATGATTATGTATGAGTCTTTTAATATTATGACTATGTAGATTGAAATGTTAAAATGATATTTACCGTGAGTACCAAAGGAGATCAAAGTTTGAGTGGTCTATTGAAAAAATAAAAATAAAAATAAAATAAATAAAAAATAAAAAATCTAAAACGCATTCATACTTAATGAATTAAAAGCTATAGGGACTTGTTATGATTTAGAGTCTGTCTAACATTTCAAAACCAAATGTTATGTTTATTTTAAAACCGGTATATCTTATGTCATGAATTTTAAATTCAATTTAGTATATCTTATGTCACGAATTTTAAATACAATTTATAAATACAATAACAATAGCATGCTTCATAGGAGCATCTTTACCACACGCTTTAGAGGAGAACGCTATAGAATGGTAACCAAGTTTCAAGTTTATTCCAATTAAGTCACTCATATTTTATTTTGTCTCAATCAGGTCACTCAATTTTCAGTTTGTCTCAATTAGGTCACTTAAATTTCAACTTGTGTTCTAAAACGAGAGAGACAGCTACTATATTATCGTAAGCGATATATTATCACTGATAAAAAATAAAAAAATGATGGTTTTAATGACGTTTAAGTTATTTATGAACATGTAATATGAAGATAAAAAAGATAGTATCAGAACATTTATTGAAAGTTGAGTGACCTAATTGAGATAAAATTAGAAGTTGAGTGACATAATTGAGAAACATTGAAAGTTGAGTGACTTAATTGTGACAAAATTGAGAGTTAAGTGACATAATTGAGAAAAAATAAAATATGAGTGACTTAATTAGAAAAAACTTGAAACTTGATTGCTATTATACAGAGTTATCTCTTAAAGAAAGTACAATCGGACTATTTAATGAAAAAGTGAATTACTCGTACATCACACATTTACAAATTATAGTTTTTTTTTAAAAAAATTCTAAATACAATTCCTAAAAGTAATACAAAAATAACTTGTACTAAGCAATAGGGCAATCGACCCGACGGGCTCCAATGCCTAAGGTCCACATCTATGTGGCAATGGCAAACGAAATCATCCCAGACTACTTGCATTTGTGGGAAGAAGGTTCCGTTTCGAAGGTTCCGTTTCCAAGTGTGCAGGGGACAGACAATTGGACAATAAGTCGGACGAGTGGTGGACCCTAGTATTTAAAACACAAACACATAGTTTTTTAACTTTTAATAGAGTTTGTAGATGTTTGGTATTGTAAAAGAAATAAATGTTTTTTGAATGAAGCTTAAAATCAAACGTGACAGTTTATAAGACGATTTATATAGGTTTGACATTGGAGATGCTTTTATTCCCGAGCCAAAATGTCAAGTAATAAATTTAAAGAAGTACGAGAGTATATTTTGTTATAAACTCTGAACTCTCCTCCATTATATTGTGTGTATAAGTATACATACACATAATATCACACACACACTAGGAATGCATAATAGATTCATAAGACTATGTGTAGTGAAGGAGCTACAAAATGGGGCATTTTGTGTCATGTGAAGCCAGTCAGCAAAGAGTAGGTTTTTGTTTTAGAGGTGTAGAAACCCCCCCCCCCCCCCTATCTCCCCTAAAATCTCCCCCCCCCCCTCCCCGGGGGGGGAGGGGTTGTTGTAGGCTTGTAGCCCGTAGTCGCCCAAACAATCCGCCCACTACGGATGGCCTAATAGAAAAGGCCTATTTATCTTTACGACTTTAATTAAAAGTAAATGTAACGGGCATTGTTCTCAGCATTCTATTTTATAAAATTCAAAAAAACATATATAATAAAAATCACTTTGATTGTTCGTTACCTATTCGTATACATCTGTACATAAACGTTATACACTTAAATAAATTAATTAATTAATTAATTAAATGTGTTTGATATTTTCTATACACACAACCTACCCAAAGTACACATGTAACAACTACTACAATATTTAAAGAACATAAACTTTATCAAAAATAATAATAATAATCCCATCCTCTTTACAAGTCTCTTTGGGTTGATTTGTTGAGGGTCATAATAATAATAATAATAAGTAACCCGTTGAAGCAAGGAAACAACCAAAGCTCACACCAACCCTTTATACTTCTCGTATTCATACAGTATATAGTTTTGATCGGTTCAGATGCATGCGGGTATTAATTAAATCCTTGATTATATCATACTCGTCGTTCATTATTATTTTAACAATAAATTCCACATCAATTCAATTAGGATAATCACTATTTATGTATTTAATTATTTATTTATTTAATAACCCGTAGACTTTTATCTTACTTTACTTACCCCCTTGTTCGTTGAGCTAGATTTAATTTAATGTCAAAGAGTTTATGGTGTTCTAGGTCTCATTTCCTCCATGCCCACCAACTGTTTGTAAAAAGTCCTCAAAGAGACTTTTGATTTAAACCCTCTAAAAGTCAAAGGGTTTCAAGATTTTTGCTTAAGGTATGGTTTTATATAGCTATATATGTCTCTGATCTTGCAATTGTTGCTTGTAATTTGGTTTTAATTTACTGTAATCTTTGGTCACAAGAAGGGTTTTTTTTTCTTATTTTTTTTATAAAATTTAGGGGTTTTTGAAAGAAATTGTTAAACACCCAAATCCAACAAACCCTTATTCAGATTAGATTTTGAACAGCAGAATTTGGGGGTTTATGATTTTTACAAGATTTCTTGAAAAAGATGATGAATTTTCAAGATTTCAAGATTCACGTGTTATTTTCTAAATTTATGAATTTATAAATTTATGAACATGAAAAAAAAAAATTTGTTATTGTTTTTTATCATTTTTGAAAGAGGATTAAGGGATAAAGATCAAAGCTTTGGCCTTTTGAAATTAGGTTTCTTAGGATTCTTACTGATTAGTGATTTAGTTCCATAATTGAGCTAACTTTAGATTGAAAATGGAAAAATTCAATCTTTGATAAAGGTATGAAATTAGTCTCCTTTAACACCATGTGAACCTGTCTTTTCTGCTTATCACTTTCTTTTTCTCCACCTTTTATTTATCCCAGTCACTATACTCTAATTCACAATCTTTTTACATTTGTGCAGCAAGATTCAGATGTCAAATTTCATGTCACATCGTTGAAAACAAAGCTTCTGTTCGATATCTTGTTTCCAAATGTCGTTTCGTAGCATAGTTCGTGACGTGAGGGACGGGTTTGGGAGCTTATCGAGGCGGAGTTTTGATGTGAGACTTAGTGGGCTTCATAGTAGAGGAAAGTCTCAGGGGTCGGTGAATGATGTAAGTTACAGTATTGCCCCTGTTATAATTCAAAGCAGTCGGTGGGCTAATTTGCCTCCCGAGCTTCTTTGTGATGTGATTAAGCGGTTGGAAGAAAGTGAAAGTGCGTGGCCTGAACGCAAACATGTGGTTGCGTGTGCTGCTGTTTGCAAATCTTGGAGGAGTATGTGTAAACAAATTGTTAGAAATCCTGAATCGTGCGGGAAGATTACATTTCCAGTTTCTTTGAAGCAGGTTATTTTGATAAATTATTATCTTGTTCTGTTTATACACTTGAGTTTTATAAATTTGATTCTCAACAGTTGTTTTTTATTGTTTCAGCCCGGTCCCCGTGACGGTACTATTCAATGTTACATCAAGAGGGATAAGTCAAACTTGACTTATCATCTTTTCCTGTGTCATAACCTTGGTGAGGATTTTAATATTGTGTTTCTGCTCTATTTTCGGTCCAAAGTTATATTATTATGATGGTATCTTAGTAAAGTGGTTAAAGAATTTTGTATATTTCAAAATTCTTTGGATGACTTTAGACATGTTTTCTTTTTTGCTTTTGACTTTTTATCTTTGCCAATTAGAGTTAGACCGTTACCCAAATTTGGTTAATTTATGGGTGAAAATTAGCTTAACACAAAATTCGCAGGTTTGGGTCTAGGTAAGTTTCGGGTTGGACCCGTGAATACGTTTACCTAACGGGTCGTGTTCGTGTCAAATTGGTGGGTTCATGGGTTGGCCCGTTTAACTCGTTATTTTTATGACTTTTTTAGTAAATGGGTTTTTTTATATCATTAACTAAACTGGTTTGAGTATTTTGTTTAGCCAAAATTTAGAGGCTGAAACAGAAATTGACATGAGATTTTATAATTAAAATGTAATTGCTTTATATACATTTGTATATTTGGTTGTAAATCTGTAATTTTATAACTATTAATATGCGTAAAAAGAAAAAAAAACTGCGGCTTATAAGGGTCATTTGTGTTAGGACTTAGGGTTCATATGGCTAATACTAATGACATAATGTCAAATTTTCAGGTTTATGTCTGGTTGGACCCGCCAACCCACGAACACAAATACCTATTGTTATTTTAAAATTAATAGAAAACATCCATGTTTTTCTTGAATTCATAACATGTTAGTGTGATTATTGCGTATACATATGCATTCAAATTCTTACACTTAAATTTTTGGTTTTGCAGCAGCTTTGCTGGTTGAAAGTGGTAAGTTCTTGCTTTCTGCTAAACGAACCCGAAGAACCACTTACACCGAGTATGTTATATCCATGGATGCTGATCACATTTCAAGATCAAACAATGCTTATGTTGGCAAACTTAGGTATGCTGTTTTACGACATTAGATACAATTATATAAAACAAGTGTCTGTATATATAATCATTAAACTTTCTTTACTTGTATTACAGATCTAATTTTCTAGGAACAAAGTTCATAATATACGACACACAGCCTCCACACTCGGGACCACTTATACCCAACCCGGGCCGATCAAGCCGCAGGTTTTATTCCAAAAAAGTCTCACCAAAGGTACCAAATGGAAATTACAACATTGCGCATATCACCTATGAGCTTAACGTGCTTGGTACACGGGGACCACGTAAAATGCACTGCATCATGCACTCGATTCCCGCCTCAGCCCTCGAGCCTGGCGGCTTTGTGCCCGGTCAACCCGAGCTCCTTCCGGTCAACCCATCATACCTTGAAGACTCGTTTCACAGCATTTCGTTCTCAAAGTCTCTCGACCGGTCCACCGACTTCAGCAGCTCTCGGTTTTCTGAAATTGTTGGTGCCGCTATTTCGAATGACGTGCCGGAGAGTGAAAAGACGAAACTGCCCTTGGTGTTGAAAAACAAGGCGCCTAGGTGGCATGAACAGCTTCAGTGTTGGTGTTTGAATTTTAAAGGGCGTGTGACGATTGCTTCTGTGAAGAATTTTCAGTTGATTGCCGCCCAACCACCGCCAGCAGCGGCGGCACCAGGAACTTCTCAGCTGCCGGCTCAAGTGGAGCAGGATAAAGTGATCTTGCAGTTTGGGAAAGTGGGCAAAGATATGTTTACAATGGATTACCGGTACCCGCTATCTGCGTTTCAAGCTTTTGCTATCTGTTTAAGCAGCTTTGACACCAAATTAGCTTGTGAATAGAAGGAAATAATAAATAATATTAAAAATCAAAAAACCAGAAGGTATGTTATGTTGCTTTGTTAGCTGAGAAAGGAAATTGTTGTTTCTGTATGTTTTTGAATTGAAAAAACTTGATTATAAACTCAACACTTTCCGTTGTTTCATCGTGCGAGTTGTGATCGTCTCACATTGGAACATATTGAATGTGTTTTTAGTGAATTTATCATATGTTAGCCAACATCTTTGTTGTCTTTGTTAATAGGTTCGTTAAGGGTGTCACATTGTAGAATAACTTAACCCTGTACTGGTTTATTTATTCGAAAGTTTATCAACTTTCTTGAAAATTAGTTTCCTCTTTCTATCAATTTCATAACACTGCTTTTATTTGTTTCCGCTTGACGTCATTCTTGGATCTTTGCCGCACTCTTATATCCCCTTCCACTGTAAATTTTCCCACATGGCTAGGATACATGGCGTATCGGTGTGTATTATTTACAAACCAGTTTATCGACATATCCGATGGTACCTGATTTCTTAAAAAGTTGCTTTAAACAAATGTCTCCTTTGGTCTCATGTGTGTAATGGCTTTGGTGTCTCTTTTCGCAGCCTTATTTGTAGGTCCGTTGTGGGTTAGTTCTTTTTTTTAACGGCAAAGAATCTCATGTGTAAACCTACCATTTCAAGGCTATGTATTATTTGCAAATACGTTGTGGGTTAGTTTTGTTTTTTTGGGTTAGATGTAATAAATCTTTTGCTTTACAAATAAAAAAGTATTTATTCTATTAATCTAATGCCCAATATTTGATCAAAACCAATATTTTCAATATACTAATTAGGAATTTTTACCATAAACATAATAAAGATTAAAAAGCATTATGCGTTGTTAGGGTTGTTCATAAACCACTAGAAATCGATCAAACTGTTCAATTAGAAGTATGACGGCCGGTGTGACTGGTTTAAGATATCTACAGTTCAATATAATCGTACACAAATCGGGTATTTTTTAAACCCAGAACCGGTTCCGTCAATAAAAGTCAAATCGGGTCAGGGTAGGAACCAGCTCCGGATATAGTTGGGTATTTGACCGGGTCGGGTCTTTTTGTGCACCTCTAGTTCGATATTGATGGCTTAGCAACTTGGATCTCTCCTACTTCAGTTTAACATTTATCGTTTATTTTTTCATTTTAGATATATGAAGTTATATATATTTTTTATATTAGTTTAATCATTTTTAGAAATTTAGTCAAAGCTATTTTCATGAAAAAAAAAAAAAAAACTGCGTAACTGTAAAAGCCAGCAAGTTACGCCGATTGTCGACCCAACCAAACCGTTGGAACTGATTTGTATTATTTTCAAATTGTAGTTAACGATTTGACTTGAGATCTTGAGGCAACAAAGTCGACTATTCGTCTTCACTTCCTTAAAAGTGCTAAAAAGAGCCCGCGCAGACCCATCCCCAAAGGACTAAACGCATTCAGTTATCTTTCAAAGAGCTTATTCGAGAACAACCTATTCTAAAAGCAACCTATTTGAATTTGAAAACAGCTTCTTTTAGGGATGACTATTCTGCAGCGGTAATTGCAAACAGAAAGGGAGCACCGCTTACTCAAGCACTAGTACCGTCTAAGCATCCCACAGCTGATGAAAGAGTACCGGCAACTGGTTGAGCTTCTATTCTAGGATAAGATCTGCAGCTCTTGCAGTAACAGCTTAGGGGGGATTGGTTTGAATAGCCCTATTGACCAGGAGAGTAAGCATTACCGCAGCTTTTCCTCTGTTGCAGGTATGAAGTGAGTTCCATACCATGAAAAAGATTGAAATAGGACCAGGAAGACAACCCACCACTGGAACTTGCTTTGCTCTCGCTCTGCTCGTTCCCACCTGTCTTCTTCCAACCATAGTAAACTGGTCCAAATCTGTCCTTTGCTGAAAGCTCCTAGGGTAAGAAGAAATGAAAGGTAGGTTTTGTCAGTGATTAAAGGGAAAGGTCAGCTGGAGCGAAAACCAATCAAACTCAGAAAGATAGGTAGATCGAGCGCGCTGAGGGAAATTCGAGAGATCCGGAGACATGGCCACTACTGGCCTACGGTACTTGCATGCAGATTACGTAGCACATGCTAAGAGCTGCGATGCCTGCCAGAGGTTTGCAGGAATCCAGCACAAGCCGGCTTCCGAGTTATACCCGATTATAAAGCCTTGGCCGTTTCGAGGGTGGGCCATGGATATCATCGGAAAGATCTATCCCAGATCTTAAAGAGGTCATACTTTTCTCCTAGTATAGTAGCTACGGCCCAGCCTTCTCCACCTTCTGCCCTGTAAAACTTTCTCTGCCCAGAGATAAACCACTCCCCTGGCCTCCTGGTCTCGACTATTCAAAGTTCTGTCCATTTCACCGATACGCAGGCCGTACCATCGAAGAGTGTCATACTTTGCGTCCGTACCATCGAAGAGTGTCATACTTTGCGTCCGTACCATCGAAGAGTGTCATACTTTGCGTGATGTCATCTAGATGAAAATCTTCTCAATTGGAACGAAGTTAAGGCATACCTTAAAGCCGCCAATGTCACTGAAGCTACTGGGGATCTATACTAATCCAATGCCACAACATCAAGGGGGACAAGTCACCGTATTAAGACTATCCTCTATGGTGAAGGGCATCGATGCCCTCCACATTGCCACGTCAGCGCCACGTAAGCACCGAGGGGGCATCGATGTCCTTCCTATAATGTCCCGCTATGGCTTAATGCCCCTTGGGCGCCCTATATATGCATATGTACGTATCTGTGTGTGAGAGATTGAGAGAGAGGGCCCACAACCCTCCATCACCGCGCCCCACCACCAAGGGCGCCCCTTGGTGGTGTTCCGCACCCATCGGCGCCCACCATGCCCCTCCATCGGGCCCATAGCGTATGATCTAAAACCGGCATAACCGAACATCGCGTATCTACAGTATTTATTCATAGTAATTATTATTGTTTCATTGAATGGGTCGGGTGGATGGTATCCTCTCAGTAAGGGACTATGGGTATGTTTGGCAAAACTAGCCGGTAGCTGTTAGCTGGAAGCTGGTGGCTGGTAGCTTCTGGAAGCTGTAGTTGGTAGCTGTAGCCTTTTAGATTATTTAAATGTTTGACAGAGTAGCTGGAGCTTTAAATAAAATGGACATAACTAAAAAAATATAATACTAAATGTAATCTCTCTCTCTCTCTCACACACACATATATATATATATATAAGTTCTGACAAATTAATAAAACATAGTCATTTTCAATTAAATAAAACATAGTCACTAACAAATAGTCAAGACTATTTGCAGGAGGATTGAATTACTGAATCTTTTTTTAAAGATTTGCAACTTAAACGGGCGGGCCTCGCTAATTTCGGGCCAAAATTCAAAGTTTTGGTCAAAAGAGACATTTCGGACATATATGTTTTAATTATAAACGGGTCAGATTTGGCAGGTTATTTTGACAGCTCAATTCAGGTTTGTTTGCTAACAGGTTGCATACAAGGGCAGGTTGCATACAAGGGCAATTTGGGAATTTTTTAGATTACTTTGCATGTCACCCAACTACAACAAAAATATTTATCAGTTAAATGTTAAATTTTGCATGAGCTATAGTTTGTTGAACCAGAAATTGTTTCCTTAATGTTGAATATTCTAATCACTTCAAAAGGAAAAGTTAGGTTCTATGATCAACTTTCGTTTCCTGAATGTTGAATCTTCTAATCACTTAAGAAGTTATTTGAGTTTGAAAATTAATGTGAGTATATTGATGCAAAATAAGTGAGTACAGGTTCAATACGGGTCCGTTCACAGCGGGCCATGATTATCAAATGTTGAGAATCTTATTTCATTCTTTCAGGTCATGGAACTAAGTTGTCACAAATAATACAAACAAGTTGATTATAACTCATACCAGACTTAGGGGTGTAAACGAGCCGAGCCGAGCCGCTCGCGAGCTACTTGAGTTCGGCTCGTATAAAACCACGATCGAGCCCGAGCTCCGGTCTAAAAGTAAGCTCATTTAATAAACGAGCCCGATCTTCAGTTATCGAGCTCGAGCCTGCTCGCGATCCTAAACGATTTCAAGCTCGTATTAAATAAATAATCAGTTCTCCCTATTTTCTTTAACAATTTATTATATTTTTCCCTATATACTACTGTTGATAATCCCTACATATGAAGTTCCTGGCAGCAATTTTAGATTTCTAAATATATACATCAGTTTCACGAAATATACATAAACATGATTATCAAGTAATGAGCTTCATATTTCTAATACTTTTTGTCATATCAAAACATGTAAGTAGTTTCACATTCAAGACCGAAGATATGATTTATTATAATGTCATCTACAACCTAATTTTGTATTCATCAATATATATTAAATAGAAAACTGAGCCAAAATTTTGCATAAGTTAGTTTAATAAGGATAATGATCTAAAGCAGTTGAAGATCCAAATCATCAATTAAAATCAAATTCGTCGCACACGGTTACGTATCATCAATAATAATCAATCAAATCGTGACAACATATATCATGTGTAATCAATGAAATAAAAAACGGATAATAATCGAAGATCAGATTTCATACCTTTAAGCTTGCTTGAAGAAACGTGAAGGAGAAAAGTTGTTTTGGACTGATAATAGATAAAGACGTGAAGGAAGATGGGATAGAATAATATATATACAGGGAGGCTATTTAGGTAATTATAATCCCTAAAAGCTTGTAGACTTTTATAAACGCTACTATCATGAGCGTTTCATCATGGAGCTTTTTCTCATAATATAAAAGCTTCAAGCTCCTCTAAATAAACTCTACCAAACAAGACTTTTTATTGAATATAAGTTTTTTCCTAAAAGCTTGTAGCTAGAAGCTCCTAAAAGCCCGTTGCCAAACATACCCTATTTCTATAATCATATGGAAAGCTACATGAAATAGACCGTCACGTCTTTTATTAAATAGACCTGCCACGTCTTTTATTTTAACTTCTTTTTTATAATTTTATTTTATATATTATATATAGAAGAAAAATATTAAAGGACAAGAATATGCTTACGACCAGAGAAACAAGGGATGAAATCTCTAGAAGACCGTGCTTCTTTAAGATGAAATATTAATTTTATAAATAATCATCATATTTTGTTATATATATTTCAAAGTTTTATTAACATGATTTTGATAATATTGAATTTGATAAAATCGTTTAAACGCACTTGTGCGAAGAATTTTTGTTATATATTAATGTCATCTATGAAAAACTACTTTAACATCTTATATGGTGAAAAAAATACATTTTCGCAATGACAAATGTCCATATCAATTAATCCGTATTAGCTTCTTATCTAGCTACCCCTCGCATTTACTTATGATTTCTTCTAGTCAGTGATGAAGCTTGGACTAAGACACTATAAGACTCAAAATTTATACATAACTTTACAAATAGAGGGGCCGGGCTCAAATTTTCGACTGAAAACAACTAAATATAAACTACGTATAAATAATTTCAGACGAGAACGGGTAAATTTACACTACTACGCTAAAAGACCGGGGGGCGGGGCGGCCCTAACTAACCTTCGCCAGTGCTTCTAGCTAGGGGGTGTCAACGAGCCCAAGCTCGTTTAGGTTCCATCTTAATCATTTTTAATTTTAGGGGGCTCAAGCTTGGCTCGTTTTAATTTTAGAAGGATTGAGCTTAGTCTGTCTTAATTTTAGTGGGCTTGAACTTGACTCATTTAGTGTTGTATTTTTAAAGCTCAGTAATTTACATAAGTGATCATATTTGCTCTTCTCACTATGCAAATTAAGTGATCGCCTTTACAAAGTCTTATCAAATTTAGTAGGAATCCTACTATAAAAATGTTTGAATACACACATTAAACACCTCTTTCATTGCTGAGCTATGGTCTCTCTATTAATACGGCTTGTTAGAGGTGAGATGAGCGAATCATGCATGACTTATTAAACTTCCATCTTTTTAAAGACATGATCAGGGATATAAGTTTTGGAGGTGTCGTATTAAGATTATGGACATAGATGTGTCTTGGGATCTAAGCATTGCTTACACTTTGTGTTTGCTTTATCCCCTAGCTTTGCCTTAGTCTAAGTGATGTATGGATGTATAGACTTATAGGCGTTGGAAAAGCTTGATGGAAGTCCAGGAGTCTCCGCACTTCCAACTTTTGTAAATCATCTGTTTTGGTCCAAAAATTTTTAGACCAACTCCCGTTTATGAAATTTTTATATAAGTATTGAGTTTGTCCCCTCTTGCATTTTCTCCATCGTTAGTAGAAGAGTGTACGAGAACGGCATAGGGGTAATGTCTTATTTCCTGGATTTTGCTTAGTTATATATCCCTAACATGGTTACGATATCTCACAAATCCTACTATTAACTTTTGTGTATGAGAGTTTGCTCTAACTCCATTATGGTTTTTTATGGAGTACTACACTATATTGCATTACACTATGTTATGCTCTAAAAAATCAAATAATAATAATATTAATAAATAAATGGGTAAAAACATAAAATTAAACACGCTTTCTTTTACACGCTAAAGTCTTTCTTCATATAATTTAAACAAAAAATGAGCATCACTTATAACAGCCATTAGATAAAACAAACATCATTTTAACGTAAACTTGCGAATCATATAAGTTGCCGTTTCAAAAAAACCACCTAATTTTAAAAAAAAAAAATAAACAATCAAGTATACCATAACTTGTGGGTTTGGTGCACAACTTTTGAATTTTGGTTCCAAACAATTTTTTAAACCCAATGAACGTGTAGAAACGTCCTCTACAACAAATTATATTTATTCATAAAACTATTTAATAATAACAACAATAACAAATATTATTTTATTAATCTGACAATAAGTTTAAATGTTTTGTAAAAGTTTTCCATATTTGAACTATTTCCAGGTGTTCATAGTCCAAGTAAGCAACACATCAAAACCACTTCAATTCCATTTATAATAAAACCCAAATTAGGGTTTCCAATTTCATTCATCCTCTGCTGCTTTGGTAACTGCATCCTCCAAATTAGGTACTCTTGTTCTCTTCAATTCAACTTTAATTCATGTAATTATGTCTTAAATGCACTCAATTTCATCCCTGTTAGTTTTTCCCCAAATTGTTTTAACTTGTGTTTGAATAATCTTGAATTTGATTGTATGCATGTGGATTGAGTTTGATTGTATGCATGTAGGTTCATAATTGTCTTGAAATTGTTGTGTTTTAAGTGTTGATTTGTTTTTGGTACTTAGGGTTTGTGAAATTAATCAAATTATGCATTTCGAGACGCTTCGTCGGTCGATAATCGGTATCGGGAATGATCGGAGCATTAATCAGGTGCATTCAATGGAGTTGAATGCGAATTCCGGTTCCGGTATCCAATGTGAGCTTGGATCGTTCGAGCATCAGGTTTTTCGGCGGTTTCGAGTGCTTTCGGGTTCGCCCGATGAGGAGATTTTGAATCTGAATTGGGTGTCTAAGCTGTTGGAAGCGTTTATCGGATGCTTAGATGACTTTAAGGGTGTTATGTCAGCAAACGGGCCGAATCTTTCGAAACCGCCGTTGGATCGTTTTGTAACGGAGTTTTTTGATGTGATTGTCAAAGGACTTGATATTTGCAATGCGGTTTGTGAGGGGGTGGAAAAGATTCGGGTTTGTAATAAACATTTGGACATTGTTTCGACTGCTTTTGATTCGAAGTCAAGAAATGTGATGGTCGAAGGACAGTTTAGAAGGGCGAAAAGGGGTTTAGCCGATTTAGCTATGATTATGCTTGATAATAATAACAGTAATAATAATCAATCATCATCGTTTTTTGCGTACAGAAACCGTTCTTCTGTTGGTCTGAATAAAGGGAAAGATAATACTAATAATCAAAAGGTGGGACACGCAAGGTCTATGACTTGGATTGTACCTAGTTCATGGTCTGCAAGTAAACAGCTGCAACTGATAGCTAACGGGCTGGTCCCACCTAGAGGACATGAGATTTCCGCCACTAACGGGCTTGCTAACGTTGTTTACACAATGGGTTTTGTCCTTTTGTTTGTGTTATGGGCTCTGGTGTGTGCAGTCCCAAGTCAAGACCGAAGCTTTCAAGTTCAGTTTTCTGTACCGAGACAGTTTTCATGGGGTACACCTTTGAGTTTGCTTCACACTAGGATAGTGGATGAGTCCAAGAAACGTGAACGGAAGAATAACATCGGGCTGCTAAAAGAGATTCAGCAAATGGAAAAGTCGATTCATTTGGTGACGGATCTGGTTGACTCGGTCAACCAGTTTCCGTTGACTGAAGAACAGAAGGAAGAAGTGAAAACAGGTGTTAAACAAGTGTCTCAAGTTTGTGAGGTGTTTAAGAACGGGTTGGGCCCGTTGGAGCAACAGTTGAGAGAAGTATTTCATTTGATCATGGCGTGTAGGACCGATGGACTTGAAGTTATGGGCCGGGCATAATCTTGAGGGTCATATGTTTAGTGTAAGAAGTTTGTTTTTTCTTTATTTCTTTTATGTTGGATTGTGTTGTGTTGGAGGAGACAAGGGTATAAGGTCGTGGGGAATAATAATGGATTCTGTGTTAGTGGTATGTGTAGTTTGAGGGTAGTTATTTTATACTTATTATATCTTTATTCTTGTTTCTTATGTTGTTAGGTTTTGTGGTTTGGATAATTTCATTCTTTGTTATATGCATAAACTATATGGACAAGTAGAGAGCTACGGGTCGTTAAAAACTATTAGTTAAGAGCATAACTGAGTGAACTGTGAGAACCACATAGACATCTGTATGTAATGTTTTAAGGATGATGTATAAGTAGTTATGTAACCGTGTCTTTTCTCTCTCCTTTATCTAGCACATACTAAATTAAACTATAGAAATGTAAAGTGTTTATATGGTTATTTAGTTAAAATTGGTTTTGTATTGAAGTCTTATCTGTATACATGTCTTTATTTGGTGAATGTTGTAGATTAAGACCTCTTTCAAGTAGTTGTTGGTTTTGTATGAAATGAGTTAAATGAAT